>NW_026289227.1:0-6444 GCF_023373465.1 Oncorhynchus keta
AGCATGTTCAATTTGGTTTTTAAATAATGCAAAAACAAAGTGTTGGAGAAGAAAGTACAAAGTGCAATATGTGCCATGTAAAGAAAGCCTAACGCTTAAGTTCACTCGCTCAAGAACATGAGAAGACATGAAAGCTGGTGGTTCTTTAAACGTGAGTCTTCAATATTCCCAGGTAAGAGGTTTAGGTTGTGAGTTATTATAGGATTCATAAGTTCTTCTCTCTATACCATTTTGTATTCCATTAAAATTTGACTACTAGGATGTTCTTATAGGCACTTTAGTATTGCCAGTGTAACAGTATAGCTTACACGTCCCTCTCGCTCGCTACCTGCGGCTGAGACAGAAACACATCGACAACAGCACACCGTCGAAGCATGGTTACCCAGTAGCTTCACACAAAGCCGCGGCACAGCCCTTTACTAGGTAAGGGAACCTTCTCCAATCTCCCAGAGCGAGTGACTGTTTGAAACGCTATTAGCTGCGAGCCCGCTGGTGCTAGCCATCGCTCATGTCCAATCATCGGCTACACCATGACACAGAATCTACGAGGCGTTGATAGGCTTGAACCGTCACGTAATTTTATCATAACGACACAGAATCCATAAGGCCTCTGATTATTACTAGTTGACATCTGGACAAGCCTATCAATTGTTATGTCTTAATTATGTAACATTCTGGGCAGCCCAAACGGTTGCATATACCCTGACTCTGCATGTGCAATGAACGCAAGAGAAAGTGACAATTTCACCTGGTTAATATTGCCTGCTAACACTGGATTTCTTTTAGCTAAATATGCAGGTTTAAAAATATATACTTCTGTGTATTGATTTTAAAGAAGAGGCATTGATGTTTACTGGTTAGGTACACATTGGAGCAAGCCCTGTCGTTTTTCAGGAATACGCACCGCATCGATTATATGCAACGCAGGATACGCTATAAACTAGTAATATCAACAACCATGTGTAGTTAACTAGTGAATATGATTGATTGATTTTTATAAGTTAAGTTTAATGCTAGCTAGCAACTTACTCTTTGGCTTTCTGCATTCGTGTAACAGGCAGGCTCCTCGTGGAGTGCAATGAGAGGCAGGTGGTTAGAGCGTTGGACTGAGTTAACTGTAAGGTTGCAAGATTGATCCCTGAGCTGACAAGGTAAAATAAATCTGTCGTTCTGCCCCTGAACAAAGCAGTTAACCCACCGTTCCTAGGCCGTCATTGAAAATAAGAATGCATTCTTAACCGACTTGCCTAGTTAAAGGATGATTAAAGGCGTAAAAATAATATATAAAAGTTATGTATTCATTTTTAAAATCAGCCAAATCGGTGTCCAAAAATAATAATTTCCGATGGTTATGAAAACTTTATATAAAAAAAATAATAATAATAAAAAAACATATAAAAATCGGCCCTAATTAAATCGGCCATTCCGATTAATCGGTCGACCTATAACACAAATATTCATTTACACAAAGTTTGCTGCTTCAGTGTCTTTAGATATTTTTGTCAGTACTGTGGTGTGGCCAGTATGGAATACTGAAGTATAAATACAAGCATTTCATAAGTGTCAAAGGCTTTTATTGACAATTACATTAAGTTGATGCAAAGAGTCCCCAAATTAATGTAATTGGTACAGAGTTTGTTTTGATATTTTATTATTCATTTATTTTCACCCCCTTTTTCTCCCCGATATCGTGGTATCCAATTGTTAGTAGTTACTGTCTTGTTTCATCGCTGCAACTCCCGTACGGACTCGGGAGAGGCGAAGGTCGAGAGCCATGCTTCCTCCGAAACACAACCCAACCAAGCCGCACTCCTTCTGAACACAGTGCGCATCCAACCCGGAAGCCAGCCGCACAAATGTGTCCAGAGGAAACGCCATACACCTCGCAATCTGGTCCGCGTGCATGGGCCTCCCGGTCGCTGCCGGCTGTGACAGAGCCTGGGCTCGAACTCCAGTCTCTGGTGGCATAGCTTGACCTTAGACCACCACATAGCATGCCGTAGACCACTGCGCCACCCGGGAGGCCCTTGTTTTGATATTTTAACCTGCGTGTCGTGATCGCGCTTTGGTGTCGGGGGGACAAATACATTTCTGCACGATGGCCGGTTTGGGTTCCATGTAACAGTGCAGAAACTTCAGGAACCAACTTGTTGGAAAGGTGGCATCCTATGACAGTGCCATGTTGAAAGTCACTGAGCTCTTCAGTAAGGACATTATATTGCCAATGTTTGTCTATGGAGAATTCATGGCTGTGTGCTCGATTTTATACACCTGTCAGCAACAGGTGTGGCTGAAATAGCCAAATCCACTAATTTGAAAGGGTGTCCACATACTTTGTATATAGTGTAGCAACAGTACAGACAAATGATACCGACGAACCTGCCGTTTCTACTTGTAAAATCACGCAATGCAAATTGACTTGAGCAAATCAGAACCGAGTAGAAAGGAAAAACACCAGCAACCTTCCTGTTGTAAGGGCCTTGGCTGGCAAATTCTCCCAGTCAAACTGTTTCCTTCTGATTCCTAACTGGGCTGGGTTTCAGTGGGGAGAACAAAAACGTTAGCAGTTTGAGGAAGGGATGTCATCTTGAAGTTGTGTTGCCTAGTTAAATAAAAAAGTAAATACGTTGTGTTGCCTAGTTAAATAAAAGTAAATACATTTAGAGCAGAAGATGTGTCAATGCTGACACTGAGCCCTGTTGCTGTGAAATGCTTTTCTATTTCTGTGGCCCAGCAAGTCATACTCCAAATCTCCTTAAACACCTTTATTTAACCAGGTAGGCTAGTTGAGAACAAGTTCTCATTTGCAACTGCGACCTGGCCAAGATAAAGCATAGCAGTGTGAACAGACAACACAGAGTTACACATGGAGTAAACAATTTAGCAAGTCAATAACACAGTAGAAAAAAATGGGCAGTCTATATACAATGTGTGCAAAAGGCATGAGGAGGTAGGCGAATAATACAATTTTGCAGATTAACACTGGTGATAAATGATCAGATGGGCATGTACAGGTAGAGATATTGGTGTGCAAAAGAGCAGAAAAGTAAATAAATAAAAACAGTATAAAAACAGTATGGGAATGAGGTAGGTGAAAAAGGGTGAGCTATTTACCAATAGACTATGTACAGCTGCAGCGATCGGTTAGCTGCTCGGATAGCTGATGTTTGAAGTTGGTGAGGGAGATAAAAGTCTCCAACTTCAGCGATTTTTGCAATTCGCTCCAGTCACAGGCAGCAGAGTACTGGAACGAAAGGCGGCCAAATGAGGTGTTGGCTTTAGGGATGATCAGTGAGATACACCTGCTGGAGCGCGTGCTACTGGATGGGTGTTGCCATCGTGACCAGTGAACTGAGATAAGGCGGAGCTTTACCTAGCATGGACTTGTAGATGACCTGAGCCAGTGGGTCTGGCGACGAATATGTAGTGAGGGCCAGCCGACTAGAGCATACAAGTCGCAGTGGTGGGTGGTATAAGGTGCTTTAGTGACAAAACGGATGGCACTGTGATAGACTGCATCCAGTTTGCTGAGTAGAGTGTTGGAAGCCATTTTGTAGATGACATCGCCGAAGTCGAGGATCGGTAGGATAGTCAGTTTTACTAGGGTAAGCTTGGCAGCGTGAGTGAAGGAGGCTTTGTTACGGAATAGAAAGCCGACTCTGGATTTGATTTTTGATTGGAGATGTTTGATGTGAGTCTGGAAGGAGAGTTTGCAGTCTAGCCAGACACCTAGGTACTTATAGATGTCCACATATTCAAGGTTGGAACCATCCAGGGTGGTGATGCTAGTCGGGCATGCGGGTGCAGGCAGCGATCGGTTGAAAAGCATGCATTTGGTTTTACTCGCTTAGGAGCAGTTGGAGGCCACGGAAGGAGTGCTGTATGGCATTGAAGCTCGTTTGAGGTTGGATAGCACAGTGTCCAATGACGGGCCGAAAGTATATAGAATGGTGTCGTCTGCGTAGAGGTGGATCAGGGAATCGCCCGCAGCAAGAGCAACATCATTGATATATACAGAGAAAAGAGTCGGCCCGAGAATTGAACCCTGTGGCACCCCCATAGAGACTGCCAGAGGACCGGACAGCATGCCCTCCGATTTGACACACTGAACTCTGTCTGCAAAGTAATTGGTGAACCAGGCAAGGCAGTCATCCGAAAAACCGAGGCTGTTGAGTCTGCCGATAAGAATTTGGTGATTGACAGAGTCGAAAGCCTTGGCGAGGTCGATGAAGACGGCTGCACAGTACTGTCTTTTATCGATGGCGGTTATGATATCATTTAGTACCTTGAGTGTGGCTGAGGTGCACCCGTGACCGGCTCGGAAACCAGATTGCACAGCGGAGAAGGTACGGTGGGATTCGAGATGGTCAGTGACCTGTTTGTTGACTTGGCTTTCAAAGACCTTAGATAGGCAGGGCAGGATGGATATAGGTCTATAGCAGTTTGGGTCCAGGGTGTCTCCCTTTGAAGAGGGGGATGACTGCGGCAGCTTTCCAATCCTTGGGGATCTCAGACGATATGAAAGAGAGGTTGAACAGGCTGGTGATAGGGCTACACAATGGCGGCAGCTAGTTTCAGAAATATGGTCCAGATTATCAAGCCCAGCTGATTTGTACGGGTCCAGGTTTTGCAGCTCTCTTTCCAGAACATCTGCTATCTGATTTTGGGTAAAGGAGAACCTGGAGAGGCTTGGGTGAGGAACTACGGGGGGCGGAGCTGTTGGCCGAGGTTGGAGAAGCCAGGCGGAAGGCATGGCCAGCCGTTGAGAAGTGCTTATTGAAGTTTTCGATAATCATGGATTTATCGGTGGAGACCGTGTTTCCTAGCCTCAGTGCAGTGGGCAGCTGGGAGGAGGTGCTCTTGTTCTCCATGGACTTCACAGTGTCCCAGAACTTTTTGGAGTTGGAGCTACAGGATGCAAACTTCTGCCTGAAGAAGCTGGCCTTAGCTTTCCTGACTGACTGCGTGGCTGGTTCCTGACTTCCCTGAACAGTTGCATATCACGGGGGCTATTCGATGCTATTGCAGTCCGCCACAGGATGTTTGTGCTGGTCGCAGGGCAGTCAGGTCTGGAGCGAACCAAGGGCTGTATCTGTTCTTGGTCTCTGCATTTTTTGAACGGAGCATGCTTATCTAAAATGGTGAGGAAGTTACTTAAAGAATGACCAGGCATCCTCAACTGACGGGATGAGGTCAATGTCCTTCCAGGATACACGGGCCAGGTCGATTAGAAAGGCCTGCTCACAGAAGTGTTTTAGGGAGTGTTTGACAGTGATGAGGGGTGGTCGTTTGACTGCGGGCTCCGTGGCGGATACAGGCGATGAGGCAGTGATCGCTGAGATCCTGGTTGAAGACAGCGGAGGCATATTTGAGGGCCAGTTGGTCAGATGACGTCTATGTGAGGGTGCCCTTTGTTTACAGAGTTAGGGTTGTACCTGGTGGGTTCCTTGATGATTTGAGTGAGATTGAGGGCATCTAGCTTAGATTGTAGGACTGCCGGGTGTTAAGCATATCCCAGTTTAGGTCACCTAACAGAACAAACTCTGAAGCTAGATGAGGGCGATCAATTCACAAATGGTGTCCAGGGCGCAGCTGGGAGCTGATGGGGGTCGGTAGCAGGCGGCAACAGTGATAGACTTGTTTCTGGAGAGAGTAATTTTCAAAATTAGTAGTTCAAACTGTTTGGGTATGGACCTGAAAGTATGACATTACTTTGCAGGCTATCTCTGCAGTAGACTGCGACTCCGCCCCTTTGGCAGTTCTATCTTGACGGAAGATGTTATAGTTGGGTATGGAAATCTCTGAATTTTTGGTGGCCTTCCTGAGCCAGGATTCAGACACGGCAAGGACATCAGGGTTAGCAGAGTGTGCTAAAGCAGTGAGTAAACAAACTTAGGGAGGAGGCTTCTGATGTTGACATGCATAAAACCAAGACTTTTTCTGATCACAGAAGTCAACAAATGAGGGTACCTGGGGCATGCAGGGCCTGGGTTTACCTCCACATCACCCGCGGAACAGAGAAGGAGTAGTATGAGGGTGCGGCTAAAGGCTATCAAAACTGGTCGCCTAGAGCGTTGGGGGCAGAGGATAAGAGGAGCAGGTTTCTGGGCATGGTAGAATATATTCAGGGCATAATGCGCAGACAGGGGGTATGGTGGGGTGCGGGTACAGCGGAGGTAAGCCCAGGCACTGGGTGATGATGAGAGAGGTTGTATCTCTGGACATGCTGGTTGTAATGGGTGAGGTCACCGCATGTGTGGGGGGTGGGACAAAGGAGGTAACAGGGGTATGCAGAGTGGATCTAGGGCTCCATTGTGAACTGAAAACAATGATAACTAACCTGAACAACAGTATACAAGGCATATTGACATTTGGGAGAGACATACAAGCGAGGCATACAGTAATCACAGGTGTTGAATTGGGAAAGCTAGCTAAAAACAGTAG
>NW_026289228.1:0-22500 GCF_023373465.1 Oncorhynchus keta
GAGTATGAAGCGAGGGCCAGCCAACAGAGTGTACAGGTCGCAATGGTGGGTAGTATATGGGGCTTTGGTGACAAAACGGATTGCACTGTGATAGACTGCATCCAATTTGTTGAGTAGGGTATTGGAGGCTATTTTGTAAATGACATCGCCAAAGTCGAGGATTGGTAGGATGGTCAGTTTTACAAGGGTATGTTTGGCAGCATGAGTGAAGGATGCTTTGTTGCGAAATAGGAAGCCAATTCTAGATTTAACTTTGGATTGGAGATGTTTGATATGGGTCTGGAAGGAGAGTTTACAGTCTAACCAGACACCTAAGTATTTGTAGTTGTCCACGTATTCTAAGTCAGAGCCGTCCAGAGTAGTGATGTTGGACAGGCGGGTAGGTGCAGGACGCGATCGGTTGAAGAGCATGCATTTAGTTTTTACTTGTATTTAAGAGCAATTGGAGGCCACGGAAGGAGAGTTGTATGGCATTGAAGCTTGCCTGGAGGGTTGTTAACACAGTGTCCAAAGAAGGCCGGAAGTATACAGAATGGTGTCGTCTGCGTAGAGGTGGATCAGGGACTCACCAGCAGCAAGAGCGACCTCATTGTGTATACAGAGAAGAGAGTCGGTCCAGAATTGAACCCTGTGGCACCCCCATAGAGACTGCCAGAGGTCGGACAGCAGACCCTCCGATTTGACACACTGAACTCTATCAGAGAAGTAGTTGGTGAACCAGGCGAGGCAATCATTTTGAGAAACCAAGACTGTCGAGTCTGCCGATGAGGATGTGGTGGTTGACAGAGTCGAAAGCCTTGGCCAGATCAATGAATACGGCTGCACAGTAATGTTTTTATCGATGGCGGTTAAGATATCGTTTAGGACCTTGAGCGTGGCTGAGGTGCACCCATGACCAGCTCTGAAACCAGATTGCATAGCAGAGAAGGTATGGTGAATTCGAAATGGTCGGTAATCTGTTTGTTGATTGGCTTTGAAGACCTTAGAAGGCATGGTAGGATAGATATAGGTCTGTAGCAGTTTGGGTCAGAGTGTCCCCCTTTGAAGAGGGGATGACCGCAGCTGCTTTCCAATCTTTGGGAATCTCAGACGACACGAAAGAGAGGTTGAACAGGCTAGTAATAGGGGTGGCAACAATTTCGGCAGATAATTTTAGAAAGAAAGGGTCCAGATTGTCTAGCCCGGCTGATTTGTAGGGGTCCAGATTCTTCAGCTCTTTCAGAACATCAGCTGAATGGATTTGGGAGAAGGAGAAATGGGGAAGGCTTGGGCGAGTTGCTGTTGGGGGTGCAGTGCTGTTGACCGGGGTAGGAGTAGCCAGGTGGAAAGCATGGCCAGCCGTAGAAAAATGCTTATTGAAATTCTCAATTATGGTGGATTTATCAGTGGTGACAGTGTATCCTATCTTCAGTGCAGTGGGCAGCTGGGAGGAGGTGTTCTTATTCTCCATGGACTTTACAGTGTCCCAGAACTTTTTGAGTTAGTGTTGCAGGAAGCAATTTCTGCTTGAAAAAAGCTAGCCTTGGCTTTTCTAACTGCCTGTTTATACTGGTTTCTAGCTTCCCTGAACAGCTGCATATCACGGGGCTGTTCGATGCTAATGCAGAACGCCATGGGATGTTTTTGTGTTGGTTAAGGGCAGTCAGGTCTGGGGAGAACCAAGGGCTATATCTGTTCCTGGTTCATTTCTTGGAATGGGGCATGTTTATTTAAGATGGTTAGGAAGGCATTTTAAAAAAAATATCCAGGCATCCTCTACTGACGGGATGAGATCCAATATCCTTCCAGGATACCCCGGCCAGGTCGATTAGAAAGGCCTGCTCGCTGAAGTGTTTCAGGGAGCGTTTTTACAGTGATGGGTGGAAGTCGTTTGACGCTGACCCGTACGGATACGGGCAATGAGGCGGTGATCGCTGAGATCTTGGTTGAAGACATCCAGAGGTGTATTTAGAGGGAAGTTGGTTAGGATGATATCTATGAGGGTGCCCGTGTTTAAAGGCTTTGGGGGGTACCTGGTAGGTTCATTGATAATTTGAGTGAATTGAGGGCATCAAGTTTAGATTGTAGGATGGCTGGGGTGTTAAGCATGTTCCAGTTTAGATCTTCAGCCTAGCAACCTGAGCTCTGAAGATAGATGGGGGCAATCAGTTCACATATGGTGTCCCAGAGCACAGCTGGAGGGCAGAGGTGGTCTATAGCAGGCGGCGGGAGGTGAGAGACTTGTTTTAGAGGTGGATTTTTTAAAAGTAGAAGTTCAAATTGTTTGGGTACAGACCTAGATAGTAGGACAGAACTCTGCAGGCTATCTTTGCAGTAGATTGCAACACCGCCCCCTTTGGCAGTTCTATCTTGTCTGAAAATGTTGTAATTTGGAATTAAAATTTCAGAAATGTTGGTGGTCTTCTAAGCCAGGATTCAGACACAGCTAGAACATCCGGGTTGGCAGAGTGTGCTAAAGCAGTGAATAGAACAAACTTAGGGAGGAGGCTTCTAATGTTAACATGCATGAAACCAAGGCTATTACGGTTACAGAAGTCATCAAAGAGAGTGCCTGGTGAATAGGAGTGGAGCTAGGCACTGCAGTCTCTCGATTCACCTCTACATCGCCAGAGGAACATAGGAGGAGAAGAATAAGGGTACGGGTAAAAGCAATAAGAATTGGTCGTCTAGAATGTCTGGAACAGAGAGTAAAAGGAGGTTTCTGGGGCGATAAAATAGCATCAGGTATAATGTACAGACAAAGGTATGGTAGGATGTGAATACAGTGGAGGTAAACCTAGGTATTGAGTGATGAAGAAGAGATATTGTCTCTAGAAACATAATTGAAACCAGGAGATGTCATTGCATGTGGGTGCTGGAACTAATAAATTGGATAAGGTATAGTGAGCAGGACTAGAGGCTCTACAGTGGAAATAAGCCAATAAACACTAACCAGAACAGCAATGGACAAGACATATTGACATTAAGGAGAGGCATCCTTAGTCGAGTGATCTAAAGAGTCCAGTGAGTGGAGTGGTTGGTTTGGGGTCACGGCGATTTAGACAGCTAGCCAGGACATGTTAGCAAGCTAGCATAGGATGGAGGTCTGTTGTTAGCCACCTCTTGTGTTCCGTCAGTAGATTAGTGGGGTTCCGTGTGGTAGAGGGGATTAGTCCAAATCACACAACAACAAAAAAATTAAAACAATAGATATAGTTGTAGAGGCCCAAGAAGAAACATAATAATAATAAAAATAAATAAATTGTCCGATTGTCTATTCTGAGAGCAGCCGGTAAGACAGCTAACGGTTAGCAGGCCGCAGATGGGCGTTCAGGTAACGTCGCGCGGAGGAGCCAGCCGGATCTCCTTCGGGTAGATAACGCCGGCAGTCCAGTTGTGAAGGCCCGGTGGGGCTCCGCGTAGGGCGGTAAACGGGTCCGATAGGTGACTGCAGCCCAGGAGTGATTGACGGAGCTCAGGAATGATTGACGAGCTGGCTAGCTCCGGAGTAATTGATGTTTGCTCCGGAATCAACGAGGGTTAGGGTTAGGGTTATATATGTGTTAGAGTTATATATGGGTAAGGGTTATTTATGGGTTAGGGTTATATATGGGTTAGGGTTATATTTGGGTCAGGGTTATTTGGGTTAGGGTTATATATGGGTTAGGTTATATATGGGTTAGGGCTAGGGTTATATATCGGCTATATAGGGTAGGATTAGGGTTAAATATGGCTTAGGGTTAGGTTATATATGGGTTAGGTTAGGGTTATATATGGGTTGGGGTTATATATGGGTTAGGGTTATATATGTGTTAGGGGTTATATATGGGCAAGGGTTATATATGTGTTAGGTTATATATGGTTAAGGGTTATTTATGGGTTAGGTTATATATGGGTTAGGGTTATATTTGGGTCAGGGTTATTTGGGTTAGGGTTATATGCGGGTTAGGGTTATATATGGGTTAGGGCTAGGGTTATATATGAGCTATATATGGCGTAGGATTAGGGTTAAATATGGGTTAGGGTTCGGGTTCTATATGGGTTAGGGTTCTATATGGGTTAGGGTTAGGGTTCTATATGGGTTAGGGTTATATATGGGTTAGGGTTATATATGGTTTAGGCTTTGGGTTCTATATGGGTTAGGGTTATATATGGGTTAGGGTTATATATGGGTTAGGGTTATATATGTGTTAGGGTTATATACGGGTTAGGGTTCTATATGGGTTAGGGTTATATATGGGTTAGGGTTACTGGTGGTGGTTATTTGGGATGATAAAAGTAGTAGTCCAATTTATGCAAATAGTCCTTGTAATGTTTTGCTTAACTTAACTTGCCTTTTGGTAGGCCGTCATTGTAAATAAGAATTTGTTCTTAACTGACTTGCCTAGTTAAATAAAGGTTAAACAAAAGAAAATAATGAATAAAAGAAAACACATAATAACACAGCTGTGGTTGAGCAGTAGTTTACCAATGGCCCCCAGTAGAATACAGCTGTGATTGAGCAGTAGTTTACCAATGGCCCCCAGTAGAATACAGTTGTGATTGAGCAGTAGTTTACAAATGGCCCCCAGTAGAATACAGCTGTGATTGAGCAGTAGTTTACCAATGGCCCCCAGTAGAATACAGCTGTGATTGAGCAGTAGTTTACCAATGGCCCCCAGTAGAATACAGCTGTGATTGAGCAGTAGTTTACCAATGGCCCCCAGTAGAATACAGCTGTGATTGAGCAGTAGTTTACCAATGGCCCCCAGTAGAATACAGCTGTGATTGAGCAGTAGTTTACCAAGTAGAATAGGGTAGCATAGTGGATAAAGCATTGGACTAGTGACCGAAAGGTTGAGCTGACAAGGTACAAATCTGTTGTTCTGCCCCCTGAACGAGGCAGTTAACCCCACTGTTCCTAGACCGTCATTGAAAATAAGAATGTGTTCTTAACTGACTTGCCTAGTTAAATGAAGGTTAAAAAAAAATCTAAAATACCAATGGCCACCAGTAGCTCCTCTAGATCCCCAGACATCTCTCCCTCGATGCTCTCCTGCAGACTCTTCCCACTGATGTTCTTGTATTCCACCAGAGCTACACAAAAACATGACATCACAGGTCAGACATAAGATAACAACAACAATGTTGTGCATGAGGTCAGATATCTTTACTTTGTCTGAGTTGAGGTATGCTTCTCTGACACAGGATGTCGATGAACTTGGACTCGTCTGTCCCCCACTTCTTCTCCCCCGCGTGGTAAAGAGTCTGACGGAGGGAATAAAGACATATTTATTTGACATGTGTTTCACAGAGATGGAAATGGTGTTATAAATGTAATTATAAATGGTATTATAAATGTAATTATACATGTCATTATAAATGGTATTATAAATGTCATTATAAATGGTGTTATAAATGTCATTATAAATGGTATTATAAATGGTATTATAAATGGTGTTATTAATGGTATTATAAATGTTATTATAAATGTCATTATAATTATTTTCCTCTCCTATCATTGCTATGCAGACGACACACAATTAATCTTCTCCTTTCCCCCTTCTGATGACCAGGTGGCGAATCGCATCTCTGCATGTCTGGCAGACATATCAGTGTGGATGACGGATCACCACCTCAAGCTGAACCTCGGCAAGACGGAGCTGCTCTTCCTCCCGGGGAAGGACTGCCCGTTCCATGATCTCGCCATCACGGTTGACAACTCCATTGTGTCCTCCTCCCAGAGCGCTAAGAACCTTGGCGTGATCCTGGACAACACCCTGTCGTTCTCAACTAACATCACGGTGGTGGCCCGTTCCTGTAGGTTCATGCTCTACAACATCCAGAGTACGACCCTGCCTCACACAGGAAGCGGCGCAGGTCCTAATCCAGGCACTTGTCATCTCCCGTCTGGATTACTGCAACTCGCTGTTGGCTGGGCTCCCTGCCTGTGCCATTAAACCCCTACAACTCATCCAGAACGCCGCAGCCCGTCTGGTGTTCAACCTTCCCAAGTTCTCTCACGTCACCCCGCTCCTCCGCTCTCTCCACTGGCTTCCAGTTGAAGCTCGCATCCGCTACAAGACCATGGTGCTTGCCTACGGAGCTGTGAGGGGAACGGCACCTCAGTACCTCCAGGCTCTGATCAGGCCCTACACCCAAACAAGGGCACTGCGTTCATCCACCTCTGGCCTGCTCGCCTCCCTACCACTGAGGAAGTACAGTTCCCGCTCAGCCCAGTCAAAACTGTTCGCTGCTCTGGCCCCCAATGGTGGAACAAACTCCTCACGACACCAGGACAGCGGAGTCAATCACCACCTTCCGGAGACACCTGAAACCCCACCTCTTTAAGGAATACCTAGGATAGGATAAGTAATCCTTCTCACCCCCCTAAAAGATTTAGATGCACTATTGTAAAGTGGCTGTTCCACTGGATGTCATAAGGTGAATGCACCAATTTGTAAGTCGCTCTGGATAAGAGCGTCTGCTAAATGACTTAAATGTAAATGTAAAATGTATAAATGTTATTATAAATGTCATTATAAATGTTATTATAAATGGTATTATAAATGTTATTATAAATGTTATTATAAATGGTATTATAAATTGTATTATAAATTGTATTATAAATGGTATTATAAATGGTATTATAAATTGTATTATAAATGGTATTATAAATGGTATTATAAATTGTATTATAAATGGTATTATAAATGGTATTATAAATGGTGTTATTAATGGTATTATAAATGGTATTATAAATGGTATTATAAATGTCATTATAAATGTCATTATAAATGTTGCGACCTAATAACTGTGTCATAACACCTGAGAAACATCAACTCACAGTACCTTAGCATCCTCTTTGGCCTTGGCTGCATCCACTTGTGTGTTTTCATCCCGCTTGCCCTTAGTTTAGAGACAAACCATATTGAGAGATTTATAACAGGCCCATTTTATAGACAACAACAGCAACTACAGATCCTACGTTTTGATTGGGCTCACAATACCTCGGCCAGAATGAGAATAGCTTGAGCAAATTCTCCAGAAGTCTCATTCTTCAGGTCCAAGGTCAACTTCTTCTCAGTTTCTATGAAATAAAATCTGTTGCAATGTAAACCTGTCTCCTTGTCAACTATCAAATCATCTTAGCATCATCTGATGATGTCATCTCCGTCCAGGTACTGAATTGATTGGTTGAAACACACAACTGAGCCTAGCAATGATTACACTGATCAATTCTTACGTTTTAAATAGCAATCAGAAATCTCTTTCATTTGTTTGTTGGATCTTGTGGCGAAGATTTCTATCAAGACACTGTCTTTAGTCCCAACTCCCTGCAACACATTAGTCTGGTGTTAGTGTTGAGTACAAATTAAGTTAAATAAAGAAATTATTTGTTTAGGAGGCAATAAAAACATGAAAACGTCACCTTCATGGCCTTGGTGACTTCCTGGCAGTCATAGATGGCAGGGGGCGTGACCAGCGCGACCAGCAGGTCCTCAAAGTGACCATGGTTTGTCCCCTTCTAAGTCCTCCACCAAAGTCTACAGGAAGACAGGTAGACAAGTTCACACACACAGAGAAAAAGAGAGAGAGAGAGAGAGAGAGAGAGAGAGAGATAGAGAGAAATAGAGAGAGATAGGGGGGAGAAATAGAGAGAGAACGAGAGGGAGAACGAGAGAGAGGGAGAAATAGAGAGACAACGAGAGAGAGAAAGAGAGAGAGGGAGAAATAGAGAGAGAACGAGAGAGAAATAGAGAGAGAACGAGAGAGAGAACGAGAGAGAGAGAGAGAGAGAGAGAGAGAGAGAGAGAGAGAGAGAGAGAGAGAGAGAGTTTTAACCCTGGTAGAAAGAGTTGAGTTCTTACCTTGCCAGGGGCTTCTTCTTGGTAAGCTTTACAGATGAGCTGACGTTGACCACTACTCCTCTGAGTTAGAACATCTATTAAGGTCTTCTCGTTTGTACCTGCAGACAAATCCCAACAAGGCTGGTTGGCTATACAATAGAACCAATCTACACCGCCACGAATTAGGGAGAATTAAGAAGTACTAAAACAGGCCAGTATTTGAGAAATCTAAAACAGGTCAGTATTTGAGAGATCTAAAACAGGCCAGCATTTGAACCCAGGTCTGTTCTAGAAGAGGCCAGTATTTGAACCCAGGTCTGTTCTAGAAGGGGCCAGTATTTGAACCCAGGTCTATTCTAGAAGGGACCAGTATTTGAACCCAGGTCTGTTCTAGAAGGGACCAGTATTTGAACCCAGGTCTGTTCTAGAAGGCCAGTATTTGAACCCAGGTCTGTTCTAGAAGGGACCAGTATTTGAACCCAGGTCTGTTCTAGAAGGGACCAGTATTTGAACCCAGGTCTGTTATAGAAGGGGCCAGTATTTGAATCCAGGTCTGTTCTAGAAGGGGCCAGTATTTGAACCCAGGTCTGTTCTAGAAGGGGCCAGTATTTGAACCCAGGTCTGTTCTAGAAGGGGCCAGTATTTGAACCCAGGTCTATTCTAGAAGGGGCCAGTATTTGAATCCAGGTCTGTTCTAGAAGGGGCCAGTATTTGAACCCAGGTCTGTTCTAGAAGGGGCCAGTATTTGAACCCAGGTCTGTTCTAGAAGGGGCCAGTATTTGAACCCAGGTCTGTTCTAGAAGGGGCCAGTATTTGAACCCAGGTCTGTTCTAGAAGGGACCAGTATTTGAACCCAGGTCTGTTCTAGAAGGGACCAGTATTTGAACCCAGGTCTGTTCTAGAAGGGACCAGTATTTGAACCCAGGTCTATTCTAGAAGGGACCAGTATTTGAACCAGGTCTGTTCTAGAAGGGACCAGTATTTGAACCCAGGTCTGTTCTAGAAGGGGCCAGTATTTGAACCCAGGTCTGTTCTAGAAGGGACCAGTATTTGAACCCAGGTCTGTTCTAGAAGGGACCAGTATTTGAACCCAGGTCTGTTATAGAAGGGGCCAGTATTTGAATCCAGGTCTATTCTAGAAGGGGCCAGTATTTGAATCCAGGTCTGTTCTAGAAGGGGCCAGTATTTGAACCCAGGTCTGTTCTAGAAGGGGCCAGTATTTGAACCCAGGTCTGTTCTAGAAGGGGCCAGTATTTGAACCCAGGTCTGTTCTAGAAGGGGCCAGTATTTGAACCCAGGTCTGTTCTAGAAGAGGCCAGTATTTGAACCCAGGTCTGTTCTAGAAGGGGCCAGTATTTGAACCCAGGTCTGTTCTAGAAGGGACCAGTATTTGAACCCAGGTCTGTTCTAGAAGGGACCAGTATTTGAACCCAGGTCTGTTCTAGAAGGGACCAGTATTTGAACCCAGGTCTGTTCTAGAAGGGGCCAGTATTTGAACCCAGGTCTGTTCTAGAAGGGGCCAGTATTTGAACCCAGGTCTGTTCTAGAAGGGACCAGTATTTGAACCCAGGTCTGTTCTAGAAGGGACCAGTAGTTGAACCCAGGTCTGTTCTAGAAGGGGCCAGTATTTGAACCCAGGTCTGTTATAGAAGGGGCCAGTATTTGAACCCAGGTCTGTTCTAGAAGGGGCCAGTATTTGAATCCAGGTCTGTTCTAGAAGGGGCCAGTATTTGAACCCATGTCTATTCTAGAAGGGACCAGTATTTGAACCCAGGTCTGTTCTAGAAGGGACCAGTATTTGAACCCAGGTCTATTCTAGAAGGGGCCAGTATTTGAACCCAGGTCTGTTCTAGAAGGGACCAGTATTTGAACCGAGGTCTGTTCTAGAAGGGACCAGTATTTGAACCCAGGTCTGTTCTAGAAGGGACCAGTATTCTTTACCTAGTCCCTTCATGGCCTTTCTGAGACTGTTCTAGAAGGGGCCATTATTCTTTACCTAGCCCCTTCATGGCCTTTCTGAGACTGTTCTAGAAGGGGCCAGTATTCTTTACCTAGTCCCTCCATGGCCTTTCTGAGACTGTTCTAGAAGGGGCCAGTATTCTTTACCTAGTCCCTCCATGGCCTTTCTGAGACTGTTCTAGAAGGGGCCAGTATTCTTTACCTAGTCCCTCCATGGCCTTTCTGAGACTGTTCTAGAAGGGGCCAGTATTCTTTACCTAGTCCCTTCATGGCCTTTCTGAGACTGTTCTAGAAGGGGCCAGTATTCTTTACCTAGTCCCTCCATGGCCTTTCTGAGACTGTTCTAGAAGGGGCCAGTATTCTTTACCTAGTCCCTCCATGGCCTTTCTGAGACTGTTCTAGAAGGGACCAGTATTTGAACCCAGGTCTGTTCTAGAAGGGACCAGTATTCTTTACCTAGTCCCTTCATGGCCTTTCTGAGACTGTTCTAGAAGGGGCCAGTATTCTTTACCTAGTCCCTTCATGGCCTTTCTGAGAGCCACAGAGTCATCCTTTGCGTTGAAATCTGCCTTGGGCTTGATGCTCCCTCTCTCCCCGGTCTGCACACAAAATAAACCAGTTTATATTCAAATTTCACAAATGAAAACAATGTCACATTCGACTTCTATCAACGTGAGAACTAGTAAAACTCTGCATTAGGTTGGGGAGTCCATGAGACCTTCCAGGTCATTCAATAGTCCAGCGATACAGACACACAAACCGTGAGTCACAGGTTTGTGCTATTGTTAGCTTCAGGTTGTTTTATGCCTATTAAAACTGAGGTGGCCTATCCCTCGACTACTATATACACAAGAGTGTTCAAAACATTAGGATCACCTTTCTAATGTTAGAGCTGCAACCCTTTTTTGCCCTCAGAACAGCCTCAGTGTCAAAATAACTTCCACAGGGATACTGGCCCATGTTGACCTCAATGCTCAACAGTTGTGTCCAGTTGGCTGGATGTCCTTTGGGTGGTGGACACAGGAAACTGTTGCGCGTGGAAAAAGTCAGCAGTGTTGCAGTTTTTTGACACATACGATCCTGTGTGTCTGGCACCTACTTCCCAATTCAAAGGCACTTCAATATTTTGTCTTGCCCTTTCACCCTCTGAATGGCAACACAGCCTCTGAATGGCAACACACCGCCTGAATGGTAACACACCCTCGGAATGGCAACACACCCTCGGAATGGTAACACACCCTCGGAATGGCAACACACCCTCGGAATGGCAACACACCCTCTGAATGGCAACACACCCTCTGAATGGCAACACACCCTCGGAATGGCAACACACCGCCTGAATAGCAACACACCCTCGGAATGGCAACACACCCTCGGAATGGCAACACACCGGAATGGCAACACACCCTCTGAATGGCAACACACCCTCTGAATGGCAACACACCCTCTGAATGGCAACACCCTCGGAATGGCAACACACCCTCTGAATGGCACACACCCTCTGAATGGCAACACACCCTCTGAATGGCAACACACCCTCGGAATGGCAACACACCCTCGAATGGCAACACACCTCGGAATGGCAACACACCCTCTGAATGGCAACACACCCTCGGAATGGTAACACACCCTCGGAATGGCAACACACCCTCTGAATGGCAACACACCCTCGGAATGGCAACACACCCTCGGAATGGCAACACACCCTCTGAATGGTAACACACCTCGGAATGGCAACACACCCTCTGAATGGCAACACACCCTCTGAATGGCAACACACCTCTGAATGGCAACACACCCTCGGAATGGCAACACACCCTCTGAATGGCAACACACCCTCTGAATGGCAACACACCCTCTGAATGGCAACACACCCTCTGAATGGCAACACACCCTCGGAATGGCAACACACCCTCTGAATGGCAACACACCCTCGGAATGGCAACACCCTCGGAATGGCAACACACCCTCGGAATGGCAACACACCCTCTGAATGGCAACACACCGAATGGCAACACACCTCGAATGGCAACACACTCGAATGGCAACACACCTCGAATGGCAACACACCTCTGAATGGCAACACACCCTCTGAATGGCAACACACCCTCTGAACGGCAACACACCCTCTGAATGGCAACACATACACAATTGTCTCAAGGCTTAAAAAAAAACTTTTAACCTTAACCTGTCTGCTCCCTTCATCTACACTGATTGAAGTGGATTGAACAAGTGACATCAATAAGGGACCATATCTTTCACCTGGATTCACCTGGTCTGTCTGCGTCATGGAAAGAGCAGGTGTTCCTAATGTTTTGTCCGCTCAGTGTAGATTTTTTTTTTGTTTTATGCTTTATACAAAGTTATCTTAAAAGTTATCCGAAAGGTAATTCATATGAATTGCCTATTTTATTGTCAACGCATGCATCACACTAGTGATCTTACCCATAAAGTTGCCATTTCAATGGTGATGTGGACGAGTGACGTCTGTATCTGGTGAGATAAAGGCATTGTTACGAAATAGGCCACTTCTCTCACCATATTACAGTTTTAAAAAGTGATAGAGCACAGTAGTCTAAAACACCAAAAGTTAACGGGGAAAATACAATAGAATACAATAGAATACAGTAAAATACAGTAAAATACAATAGAATACAATAAAATACAGTAAAATACAATATAATACAATAAAATACAGTAAAATACAATAGAATACAATAAAATACAATAGAATACAATAGAATACAGTAAAAATACAATAGAATACAATAGAATACAGTAAAATACAATAGAATACAATAAAATACAGTAAAATACAATAGAATACAATAAAATACAGTAAAATACAATAGAATACAATAAAATACAATAAAATATAGTAAAATACAATAAAATACAATAAAATATAGTAAAATACAATATAATACAATAGAATACAATAGTATACAATAGAATACAATATAATACAATAGAATACAATAGTATACAATAGAATACAATACAATACAGTAAAATACAATAGAATACAATAAAATATAGTAGAATACAATAGTATACAATAGAATACAATAAAATACAGTAAAATACAATAGAATACAATAAAATACAATAGAATACAATAAAATACAATAGAATACAATAGCATACAATAGAATACAATAAAATACAATAGAATACAATAGAATACAATAGAATACAATAAAATACAATAGAATACAATAGAATACTATCAAATACAAATAGAATACATTTGAATTCGTCAGAGCAACGTCAAAAAGAACCAGAGATCAAAAACGGTAGTCAGCAGTCGAGTCGATCTCAGTATAAAGTACAGGCAAGATCAATCACATCACATTTTCATTTCATTTTCAACAGCGAGGAAAATCACTTCTAACGAACTTCAATACACAGCATTCGTCTAAGTCCTATTCGTAAGACCAAACAACCTCGCAAAAATAAATGTATTCTAGTGATTCTTACCTGAAGTTTAGCTACCACTCAACACAATAGTCAACAGCAGAAATCTTCCACGGAGTACCACACCTTTACCTGAGCGGAGGTGTAGCCTCCCGGTGCTTCCCATTGAGGAAATGATGTCATCCCCCATGGAGAACAAAAGACGACCTTTTGAACAGGCCCACGTTTGATACATTCCATAGATTACAGCTCTTCTCTATCAAGTATGACTCTGCTGATTCACTTTGGATCAAATCGTCAAAATGCTGATTTAAAATGTTGAATAGTATTGGTACCATGTCAGGAGTGCAATTCTAGAACACTGTTACCCTGTATATGAATCTAGAACACTGTTACCCTGTATATGAATCTAGAACACTGTTACCCCTTTTATTAATCTAGAACACTGTTACCCTGTATATTAATCTAGAACACTGTTACCCTGTATATGAATCTAGAACACTGTTACCCTGTATATTAATCTAGAACACTGTTACCCCGTTTATTAATCTAGAACACTGTTACCCTGTATATGAATCTAGAACACTGTTACCCTGTATATGAATCTAGAACACTGTTACCCTGTATATTAATCTAGAACACTGTTACCCTGTATATGAATCTAGAACGCTGTTACCCTGTATATTAGTCTAGAAACGCTGTTACCCTGTATATTAATCTAGAACGCTGTTACCCTGTATATGAATCTAGAACACTGTTACCCTGTATATGAATCTAGAACACTGTTACCCTGTATATTAATCTAGAACACTGTTACCCTGTATATGAATCTAGAACGCTGTTACCCCGTTTATTAATCTAGAACACTGTTACCCTGTATATGAATCTAGAACGCTGTTACCCCGTTTATTAATCTAGAACACTGTTACCCTGTATATGAATCTAGAACGCTGTTACCCTGTATATTAATCTAGAACACTGTTACCCTGTATATTAATCTAGAACACTGTTACCCTGTATATTAATCTAGAACGCTGTTACCCCGTTTATTAATCTAGAACACTGTTACCCTGTATATGAATCTAGAACGCTGTTACCCCGTTTATTAATCTAGAACACTGTTACCCTGTATATGAATCTAGAACGCTGTTACCCTGTATATTAATCTAGAACACTGTTACCCCGTTTATTAATCTAGAACACTGTTACCCTGTATATGAATATAGAACACTGTTACCCTGTATATTAATCTAGAACACTGTTACCCTGTTTATTAATCTAGAACACTGTTACCCTGTATATGAATCTAGAACGCTGTTACCCCGTTTATTAATCTAGAACACTGTTACCCTGTATATGAATCTAGAACGCTGTTACCCCGTTTATTAATCTAGAACACTGTTACCCTGTATATGAATCTAGAACACTGTTACCCTGTATATGAATCTAGAACGCTGTTACCCCTTTTATTAATCTAGAACACTGTTACCCTGTATATTAATCTAGAACACTGTTACCCTGTATATTAATCTAGAACACTGTTACCCTGTATATTAATCTAGAACACTGTTACCCTGTATATTAATCTAGAACACTGTTACCCTGTTTATTAATCTAGAACACTGTTACCCTGTATATTAATCTAGAACACTGTTACCCTGTATATTAATCTAGAACGCTGTTACCCCGTTTATTAATCTAGAACACTGTTACCCTGTATATTAATCTAGAACACTGTTACCCTGTATATTAATCTAGAACACTGTTACCCTGTATATTAATCTAGAACACTGTTACCCTGTATATTAATCTAGAACACTGTTACCCTGTATATTAATCTAGAACACTGTTACCCTGTTTATTAATCTAGAACACTGTTACCCTGTATATTAATCTAGAACACTGTTACCCTGTATATTAATCTAGAACACTGTTACCCTGTATATTAATCTAGAACGCTGTTACCCCGTTTATTAATCTAGAACACTGTTACCCTGTATATTAATCTAGAACGCTGTTACCCCGTTTATTAATCTAGAACACTGTTACCCTGTATATTAATCTAGAACGCTGTTACCCTGTATATTAATCTAGAACTCTGTTACCCTGTTTATTAATCTAGAACACTGTTACCCTGTATATTAATCTAGAACACTGTTACCCTGTATATTAATCTAGAACACTGTTACCCCCTGTTTATTAATCTAGAACACTGTTACCCTGTATATGAATCTAGAACGCTGTTACCCCGTATATTAATCTAGAACACTGTTACCCTGTATATGAATCTAGAACGCTGTTACCCCGTTTATTAATCTAGAACACTGTTACCCTGTATATTAATCTAGAACACTGTTACCCTGTATATTAATCTAGAACACTGTTACCCTGTATATTAATCTAGAACGCTGTTACCCCGTTTATTAATCTAGAACACTGTTACCCTGTATATTAATCTAGAACACTGTTACCCTGTATATTAATCTAGAACACTGTTACCCTGTATATTAATCTAGAACACTGTTACCCTGTATATTAATCTAGAACGCTGTTACCCCGTTTATTAATCTAGAACACTGTTACCCTGTATATTAATCTAGAACACTGTTACCCTGTATATTAATCTAGAACGCTGTTACCCCGTTTATTAATCTAGAACACTGTTACCCTGTATATTAGTCTAGAACACTGTTACCCTGTATATTCATCTAGAACACTGTTACCCTGTATATTCATCTAGAACACTGTTACCCTGTATATTAGTCTAGAACACTGTTACCCTGTATATTAGTCTAGAACACTGTTACCCTGTATATTAATCTAGAACACTGTTACCCTGTATATTAGTCTAGAACACTGTTACCCTGTATATTAATCTAGAACACTGTTACCCTGTATATTAGTCTAGAACACTGTTACCCTGTATATTAATCTAGAACACTGTTACCCTGTATATTAATCTAGAACACTGTTACCCTGTATATTAATCTAGAACATTTAACACATTTAACATTTAAGTCATTTAGCAGACGCTCTTATCCAGAGCGACTTACAAATTGGTGCATACACCTTATGACATCCAGTGGAACAGCCACTTTGCATCTAAATGCATCTAAATTTGCATCTAAATCTTAGAACACTGTTACCCTGTATATTAGTCTAGAACACTGTTATCCTGTATATTAATCTAGAACACTGTTACCCTGTATATTAATCTAGAACACTGTTACCCTGTATATTCATCTAGAACACTGTTAGCCTGTATATTAATCTAGAACACTGTTAGCCTGTATATTAATCTAGAACACTGTTAGCCTGTATATTAATCTAGAACTCTGTTAGCTTTATATTAATCTAGAACACTGTTACCCTGTAGATAGCCTATATTAATCTAGAACACTGTTAGCCTGTATATTAATCTAGAACAACATCTAGAACACTGTTACCCTGTATGTTAGCCTGTATATTAATCTAGAACACTGTTACCCTGTATATTAATCTAGAACACTGTTACCCTGTATATTAGTCTAGAACACTGTTACCCTGTATATTAAACACTGTTACCCTGTATAAATCTAGAACACTGTTACCCTGTATATTAGTCTAGAACACTGTTACCCTGTATATTAATCTAGAACACTGTTACCCTGTATATTAATCTAGAACACTGTTACCCTGTATATTAATGTTACCCTGTATATTAAGAACACTGTTACCCTGTATATTAGTCTAGAACACTGTTACCCTGTATATTAATCAGAACACTGTTACCCTGTATATTAATCTAGAACACTGTTACCCTGTATATTAATCTAGAACACTGTTACCCTGTATATTAGTCTAGAACACTGTTACCCTGTAGTCTCTAGAACACTGTTACCCTGTATATTAATCTAGAACACTGTTACCCTGTATATTAGTCTAGAACACTGTTACACTGTATATTAATCTAGAACACTGTTACCCTGTATATTAATCTAGAACACTGTTACCCTGTATATTAATCTAGAACACTGTTACCCTGTATATTAATCTAGAACAGTCTGTATAGAATCACTGTTTATTAATTACACTGTTACCTGTATATTAATCTAGAACACTGTTACCCTGTATATTAATCTAGAACACTGTTACCTATATGTCTAGAACGCTGTTACCCCTTTTATTAATCTAGAACATGTTACCCTGTATATTCATCTAGAACACTGTTACCCTGTATATTAATCTAGAACACTGTTACCCTGTATATTAATCTGTACCCTGTTTATTAATCTAGAACACTGTTACCCTGTATATTAATCTAGAACACTGTTACCCTGTATATTAATCTAGAACACTGTTACCCTGTATATTAATCTAGAACACTGTTACCCTGTATATTAATCTAGAACACTGTTACCTGTATATTAATCTAGAACACTGTTACCCTGTATATTAATCTAGAACACTGTTACCCTGTATATTAATCTAGAACACTGTTACACCTGTATATGAACTGTTCTGAATCTAGAACGCTGTTACCCCGTTTATTAATCTAGAACACTGTTACCCTGTATATGAATCTAGAACACTGTTACCCTGTATTATTAACCCTGTATATGAATCTAGAACGCTGTTCGTTTAGAACTAGAACTGTTACCCTGTATATGAATCTAGAACACTGTTACCCTGTATATTAATCTAGAACACTGTTACCCTGTATATGAATCTAGAACACTGTTACCCTGTATATTAATCTAGAACACTGTTACCCTGTATATTCATCTAGAACACTGTTACCCTGTATATTAATCTAGAACACTGTTACCCTGTATATTAATCTAGAACACTGTTACCCTGTATATTAATCTAGAAATCTGTATATTAAGAACACTGTTACCCTGTTTATTAATCTAGAACACTGTTACCCTGTATATTAATCTAGAACACTGTTACCCTGTATATTAATCTAGAAACTTGTTACCCTGTTTATTAATCTAGAACTCTGTTACCCTGTATATTAGTCTAGAACACTGTTACCCTGTATATTAATCTAGAACACTGTTACCCCGTATATTAATCTAGAACACTGTTACCCTGTATATTAGTCTAGAACACTGTTACCCTGTATATTAGTCTAGAACACTGTTACCATGTATATTAATCTAGAACACTGTTACCCTGTATATTAGTCTAGAACACTGTTACCCTGTATATTAATCTAGAACACTGTTACCCTGTATATTAGTCTAGAACACTGTTATCCTGTATATTAATCTAGAACACTGTTACCCTGTATATTAATCTAGAACACTGTTACCCTGTATATTAATCTAGAACATTTAACACATTTAACATTTAAGTCATTTAGCATCTTATCCAGAGCGACTTACAAATTGGTGCATACACCTTATGACATCCAGTGGAACAGCCACTTTGCATCTAAATGCATCTAAATTTGCATCTAAATCTTAGAACACTGTTACCCTGTATATTAGTCTAGAACACTGTTATCCTGTATATTAATCTAGAACACTGTTACCCTGTATATTAATCTAGAACACTGTTACCCTGTATATTCATCTAGAACACTGTTAGCCTGTATATTAATCTAGAACACTGTTAGCCTGTATATTAATCTAGAACACTGTTAGCCTGTATATTAATCTAGAACTCTGTTAGCTTTATATTAATCTAGAACACTGTTACCCTGTAGATTAATCTAGAACACTGTTAGCCTGTGTATTAATCTAGAACACTGTTAGCCTGTTTATTAATCTAGAACACTGTTACCCTGTATATTAATCTAGAACACTGTTACCCTGTATATTAGTCTAGAACACTGTTACCCTGTATATTAATCTAGAACACTGTTACCCTGTATATTAGTCTAGAACACTGTTACCCTGTATATTAATCTAGAACACTGTTACCCTGTATATTAGTCTAGAACACTGTTACCCTGTATATTAATCTAGAACACTGTTACCCTGTATATTAATCTAGAACACTGTTACCCTGTATATTAATCTAGAACACTGTTACCCTGTATATTAATCTAGAACACTGTTACCCTGTATATTAGTCTAGAACACTGTTACCCTGTATATTAATCTAGAACACTGTTACCCTGTATATTAATCTAGAACACTGTTACCCTGTATATTAGTCTAGAACACTGTTACCCTGTATATTAATCTAGAACACTGTTACCCTGTATATTAATCTAGAACACTGTTACCCTGTATATTAGTCTAGAACACTGTTACCCTGTATATTAATCTAGAACACTGTTACCCTGTATATTAATCTAGAACACTGTTACCCTGTATATTAGTCTAGAACACTGTTACCCTGTATATTAATCTAGAACACTGTTACCCTGTATATTAATCTAGAACACTGTTACCCTGTATATTAATCTAGAACACTGTTACCCTGTATATTAATCTAGAACACTGTTACCCTGTATATTAATCTAGAACACTGTTACCCTGTATATTAATCTAGAACACTGTTACCCTGTATATTAATCTAGAACACTGTTAGCCTGTATATTAATCTAGAACACTGTTACCCTGTATATTAATCTAGAACACTGTTACCCTGTATATTAGTCTAGAACACTGTTACCCTGTATATTAATCTAGAACACTGTTACCCTGTATATTAGTCTAGAACACTGTTACCCTGTATATTAATCTAGAACACTGTTACCCTGTATATTAATCTAGAACACTGTTACCCTGTATATTAATCTAGAACACTGTTACCCTGTATATTAATCTAGAACACTGTTAGCCTGTATATTAATCTAGAACACTGTTACCCTGTATATTAATCTAGAACACTGTTACCCTGTATATTAATCTAGAACACTGTTACCCTGTATATTAATCTAGAACACTGTTACCCTGTATATTAATCTAGAACACTGTTACCCTGTATATTAATCTAGAACACTGTTACCCTGTATATTAATCTAGAACACTGTTACCCTGTATATTAATCTAGAACACTGTTACCCTGTATATTAATCTAGAACTCTGTTAGCCTAGAACACTGTATATTAATCTAGAACACTGTTACCCTGTATATTAATCTAGAACACTGTTACCCTGTATATTAATCTAGAACACTGTTACCCTGTATATTAGTCTAGAACACTGTTACCCTGTATATTAATCTAGAACACTGTTACCCTGTATATTAGTCTAGAACACTGTTACCCTGTATATTAATCTAGAACACTGTTACCCCGTTTATTAATCTAGAACACTGTTACCCTGTATATTAATCTAGAACACTGTTACCCTGTATATTATCTAGAACACTGTTACCCTGTATATTAATCTAGAACACTGTTACCCTGTATATTAATCTAGAACACTGTTACCCTGTATATTAATCTAGAACACTGTTACCCTGTATATTAATCTAGAACACTGTTACCCTGTATATTAATCTAGAACACTGTTACCCTGTATATTAATCTAGAACACTGTTACCCTGTATATTAATCTAGAACACTGTTACCCTGTATATTAATCTAGAACACTGTTACCCTGTATATTAGTCTAGAACACTGTTACCCTGTATATTAATCTAGAACACTGTTACCCTGTATATTAGTCTAGAACACTGTTACCCTGTATATTAATCTAGAACACTGTTACCCTGTATATTAATCTAGAACACTGTTACCCTGTATATTAATCTAGAACACTGTTACCCTGTATATTAGTCTAGAACACTGTTACCCTGTATATTAATCTAGAACACTGTTACCCTGTATATTAATCTAGAACACTGTTACCCTGTATATTAATCTAGAACACTGTTACCCTGTATATTAGTCTAGAACACTGTTACCCTGTATATTAATCTAGAACACTGTTACCCTGTATATTAATCTAGAACACACCCTGTTAGAACACCCTGTATATTAATCTAGAACACTGTTACCCTGTATATTAATCTAGAACACTGTTACCCTGTATATTAATCTAGAACACTGTTAGCCTGTATATTAATCTAGAACTCTGTTCGCCTGTATATTAATCTAGAACACTGTTACCCTGTATATTAGTCTAGAACACTGTTACCCTGTATATTAATCTAGAACACTGTTACCCTGTATATTAGTCTAGAACACTGTTACCCTGTATATTAATCTAGAACACTGTTACCCTGTATACCCTGTATATTCTAGAACACTGTTACCCTGTATATTAATCTAGAACACTGTTACCCTGTATATTAGTCTAGAACACTGTTACCCTGTATATTAGTCTAGAACACTGTTACCCTGTATATTAATCTAGAACACTGTTACCCTGTATATTAGTCTAGAACACTGTTATCCTATATTAATCTAGAACACTGTTACCCTGTATATTAATCTAGAACACTGTTACCCTGTATATTAATCTAGAACACTGTTACCCTGTATATAATCTAGAACACTGTTACCCTGTATATTAATCTAGAACACTGTTACCCTGTATATTAATCTAGAACACTGTTACCCTGTATATTAATCTAGAACACTGTTACCCTGTATATTAATCTAGAACACTGTTACCCTGTATATTAATCTAGAACACTGTTACCCTGTGTATATTAATCAGAACACTGTTACCCTGTATATTAATCTAGAACACTGTTACCCTGTATATTAATCTAGAACACTGTTACCCTGTATATTAGTCTAGAACACTGTTACCCTGTATATTAATCTAGAACACTGTTACCCTGTATATTAATCTAGAACACTGTTATCCCTGTATATTAATCTAGAACACTGTTATCCTGTATATTAATCTAGAACACTGTTACCCTGTATATTAATCTAGAACACTGTTACCCTGTATATTAGTCTAGAACACTGTTACCCTGTATATTAATCTAGAACACTGTTACCCTGTATATTAATCTAGAACACTGTTACCCTGTATATTAATCTAGAACACTGTTACCCTGTATATTAATCTAGAACACTGTTACCCTGTATATTAATCTAGAACACTTTTACCCTGTATATTAGTCTAGAACACTGTTACCCTGTATATTAGTCTAGAACACTGTTACCCTGTATATTAATCTAGAAACACTGTTACCCTGTATATTAATCTAGAACACTGTTACCCTGTATATTAATCTAGAACACTGTTACCCTGTATATTAATCTAGAACACTGTTACCCTGTATATTAATCTAGAACACTGTTATCCTGTATATTAGTCTAGAACACTGTTCTGTTAGAACACTGTTACCCTGTATATTAATCTAGAACACTGTTACCCTGTATATTAGTACCCTAGAACACTGTTACCCT
>NW_026289229.1:0-102505 GCF_023373465.1 Oncorhynchus keta
ATAATTGAGACAGTATATCTAGCTGGTCTGTCATAATATAATAGAGACAGTAGATCTAGCTGGTCTGTCATAATATAATAGAGACATTAGATCGAGCTGGTCTGTCATAATATAATAGAGACAGTAGATCTAGCTGGTCTGTCATAATATAATAGAGACATTAGATCTAGCTGGTCTGTCATAATATAACAGAGACAGTAGATCGAGCTGGTCTGTCATGTTATACTGAGACAGTATATCTAGCTGGTCTGTCATAATATAATAGAGACAGTAGATCTAGCTGGTCTGTCATAATATAATAGAGACATTAGATCGAGCTGGTCTGTCATAATATAATAGAGAGACAGTAGATCTAGCTGGTCTGTCATAATATAATAGAGACATTAGATCTAGCTGGTCTGTCATAATATAACAGAGACAGTAGATCGAGCTGGTCTGTCATGTTATAATTGAGACAGTATATCTAGCTGGTCTGTCATAATATAATAGAGACAGTAGATCTAGCTGGTCTGTCATAATATAATAGAGACAGTAGATCTAGCTGGTCTGTCATAATATAATAGAGACAGTATATCTAGCTGGTATGTCATAATACAATAGAGACAGTAGATCTAGCTGGTCTGTCATAATATAAAAGAGACAGTAGATCTAGCTGGTATGTCATAATATAATAGAGACTGTATATCTAGCTGGTATGTCATAATATAATAGAGACAATAGTTCTAGCTGGTCTGTCATAATACAATAGAGACAGTATATCTAGCTGGTCTGTCATAATATAATAGAGACAGTATATCTAGCTGGTCTGTCATAATATAATAGAGACAGTATATCTATCTGGTCTGTCATAATATAAAGAGACAGTAGATCTAGCTGGTCTGTCATAATATAAAAGAGACAGGAGATCTAGCTGGTCTGTCATAATATAAAAGAGACAGTAGATCATACTGGTCTGTCATAAGATAATAGAGACAGTAGATCTAGCTGGTCTGTAATAATATAATAGAGACAGTAGATCTAGCTGGTCTGTCATAATATAATAGAGACATTAGATCTAGCTGGTCTGTCATAATATAACAGAGACAGTAGATCGAGCTGGTCTGTCATGTTATAATTGAGACAGTAGATCTAGCTGGTCTGTCATAATATAATAGAGACATTAGCTCTAGATGGTCTGTCATAATATAATAGAGACATAGAGAGCTGGTCTGTCATAATATAATAGAGACAGTAGATCTAGCTGGTCTGTAATAATATAATAGAGACATTAGCTCTAGCTGGTATGTCATAATATAATAGAGACATTAGATCTAGCTGGTCTGTCATAATATAATAGAGACATTAGATTTAGCTGGTCTGTCATAATATAATAGAGACAGTATATCTAGCTGGTATGTCATAATACAATAGAGACAGTATATCTAGCTGGTCTGTCATAATATAAAAGAGTCAGTAGATCTAGCTGGTCTGTCATAATATAATAGAGACAGTATATCTAGATGGTATGTCATAATATAATAGAGACAGTAGATCTAGCTGGTCTGTCATAATATAATAGAGACAGTAGATCTAGCTGGTCTGTCATAATATAATAGAGACATTAGATCTAGCTGATCTGTCATAATATAATAGAGACAGTAGATCTAGCTGGTCTGTCATAATATAATAGAGACAGTAGATCTAGCTGGTCTGTCATAATATAATAGAGACAGTAGATCTAGCTGGTCTGTCATAATATAAAAGAGACAGTAGATCTAGCTGGTCTGTCATAATATAATTAGAGAGCTGGTCTGTCATAATATAATAGACTCTAGCTGGTATGTCATAATATAATAGAGACATTAGATCTAGCTGGTCTGTCATAATATAATAGAGACATTAGATTAGCTGGTCTGTCATAATATAATAGAGACAGTAGATCTAGCTGGTCTGTCATAATATAATAGAGACAGTAGATCTAGCTGGTCTGTCATAATATAAAGAGACAGTAGATCTAGCTGGTCTGTCATAATATAACAGAGACAGTAGATCTAGCTGGTCTGTCATAATATAAAAGAGACAGTAGATCATACTGGTCTGTCATAATATAATAGAGACAGTAGATCTAGCTGGTCTGTCATAATATAACAGAGACAGTAGATCTAGCTGGTCTGTCATGTTATAATAGAGACAGTATATCTAGCTGGTCTGTCATAATATAATAGAGACAGTAGATCTAGCTGGTCTGTCATAATATAATAGAGACAGTAGATCTAGCTGGTCTGTCATAATATAATAGAGACAGTATATCTAGCTGGTATGTCATAATACAATAGAGACAGTAGATCTAGCTGGTCTGTCATAATATAAAGAGACAGTAGATCTAGCTGGTATGTCATAATATAATAGAGACTGTATATCTAGCTGGTATGTCATAATACAATAGAGACAATAGTTCTAGCTGGTCTGTCATAATATAATAGAGACAGTATATCTAGCTGGTCTGTCATAATATAATAGAGACAGTATATCTAGCTGGTCTGTCATAATATAATAGAGACAGTATATCTATCTGGTCTGTCATAATATAATAGAGACAGTAGATCTAGCTGGTCTGTCATAATATAAAAGAGACAGTAGATCTAGCTGGTCTGTCATAATATAAAAGAGACAGTAGATCATAGCTGGTCTGTCATAAGATAATAGAGACAGTAGATCTAGCTGGTCTGTCATAATATAATAGAGACAGTAGATCTAGCTGGTCTGTCATAATATAATAGAGACAGTAGATCTAGCTGGTCTGTCATAATATAATAGAGACAGTAGATCTAGCTGGTCTGTCATAATATAATAGAGACAGTAGATCTAGCTGGTCTGTCATAATATAATAGAGACATTAGATCTAGCTGGTCTGTCATAATATAATAGAGACATTAGATCTAGCTGGTCTGTCATAATATAATAGAGACAGTAGATCTAGCTGGTCTGTCATAATATAATAGAGACAGTAGATCTAGCTGGTCTGTCATAATATAATAGAGACATTAGATCTAGCTGGTCTGTCATAATATAATAGAGACATTAGATCTAGCTGGTCTGTCATAATATAATAGAGACAGTATATCTAGCTGGTATGTCATAATATAATAGAGACAGTAGATCTAGCTGGTCTGTCATAATATAAAGAGACAGTAGATCTAGCTGGTCTGTCATAATATAATAGAGACAGTATATCTAGCTGGTATGTCATAATATAATAGAGACAGTATATCTAGCTGGTCTGTCATAATATAATAGAGACAGTAGATCTAGCTGGTCTGTCATAATATAATAGAGACATTAGATCTAGCCGATCTGTCATAATATAATAGAGACAGTAGATCTAGCTGGTCTGTCATAATATAAAAGAGACAGTAGATCATACTGGTCTGTCATAAGATAATAGAGACAGTAGATCTAGCTGGTCTGTAATAATATAATAGAGACATTAGATCTAGCGATCTGTCATAATATAATAGAGACAGTATATCTAGCTGGTCTGTCATAATATAATAGAGATAGTACATCTAGCTGGTCTGTCATAATATAATAGAGACATTAGCTCTAGCTGGTCTGTCATAATATAATAGAGACATTAGATCTAGCTGGTCTGTCATAATATAATAGAACAGTAGATCTAGCTGGTCTGTCATAATATAATAGAGACAGTAGATCTAGCTGGTCTGTCATAATATAATAGAGACATTCGATCTAGCTGGTCTGTCATAATATAACAGAGACAGTAGATCTAGCTGGTCTGTCATAATATAATAGAGACATATATCTAGCTGGTCTGTCATAATATAATAGAGACAGTAGATCTAGCTGGTCTGTCATAATATAATAGAGACATTAGATCTAGATGGTCTGTCATAATATAATAGAGACATTAGATTGAGCTGGTCTGTCATGGTCTGTATAATATAATAGAGACAGTAGATCTAGCTGGTCTGTCATAATATAATAGAGACATTAGCTCTAGATGGTCTGTCATAATATAATAGAGACATTAGATCTAGCTGGTCTGTCATAATATAATAGAGACAGTAGATCTAGCTGGTCTGTAATAATATAATAGAGACATTAGCTCTAGCTGGTATGTCATAATATAATAGAGACAGTAGATCTAGCTGGTCTGTCATAATATAATAGAGACATTAGATCTAGCTGGTCTGTCATAATATAACAGAGACAGTAGATCGAGCTGGTCTGTCATGTTATAATTGAGACAGTATATCTAGCTGGTCTGTCATAATATAATAGAGACAGTAGATCTAGCTGGTCTGTCATAATATAATAGAGACATTAGATCGAGCTGGTCTGTCATAATATAATAGAGACAGTAGATCTAGCTGGTCTGTCATAATATAATAGAGACATTAGATCTAGCTGGTCTGTCATAATATAACAGAGACAGTAGATCGAGCTGGTCTGTCATGTTATAATTGAGACAGTATATCTAGCTGGTCTGTCATAATATAATAGAGACAGTAGATCTAGCTGGTCTGTCATAATATAATAGAGACATTAGATCTAGCTGGTCTGTCATAATATAATAGAGACAGTAGATCTAGCTGGTCTGTCATAATATAATAGAGACAGTAGATCTAGCTGGTCTGTCATAATATAACAGAGACAGTAGATCTAGCTGGTCTGTTATGTTATAATTGAGGCAGTATATCTAGCTGGTCTGTCATAATACAATAGAGACAGTAGATCTAGCTGGTCTGTCATAATATAATAGAGACAGTAGATCTAGCTGCTCTGTCATAATATAATAGAGAGAGTATATCTTGCTGGTCTGTCATAATATAATAGAGACAGTAGATCTAGCTGGTCTGTCATAATATAAAAGAGACAGTAGATCTAGCTGGTCTGTCATAATATAATAGAGACATTAGCTCTAGCTGGTCTGTCATAATATAATAGAGACAGTAGATCTAGCTGGTCTGTCATAATATAATAGAGACATTAGATCTAGCTGGTCTGTCATAATATAATAGAGACAGTATATCTAGCTGGTATGTCATAATATAATAGAGACAGTAGATCTAGCTGGTCTGTCATAATATAAAGAGACAGTAGATCTAGCTGGTCTGTCATAATATAAAGAGACAGTAGATCTAGCTGGTCTGTCATAATATAATAGAGACATTAGATCATAGCTGGTCTGTCATAATATAATAGAGACAGTAGATCTAGCTGGTCTGTAATAATATAATAGAGACATTAGATCTAGCTGGTCTGTCATAATATAATAGAGACATTAGATCTAGCTGGTCTGTCATAATATAATAGAGACAGTAGATTTAGCTGGTCTGTCATAATATAATAGAGACAGTAGATCTAGCTGGTCTGTCATAATATAATAGAGACATTAGATCTAGCTGGTCTGTCATAATATAATAGAGACATTAGTCTAGCTGGTCTGTCATAATATAATAGAGACATTAGATCTAGCTGGTCTGTCATAATATAATAGAGACATTAGATCTAGCTGGTCTGTCATAATATAATAGAGACAGTAGATTTAGCTGGTCTGTCATAATATAATAGAGACAGTAGATCTAGCTGGTATGTCATAATACAATAGAGACAGTAGATCTAGCTGGTCTGTCATAATATAATAGAGACAGTATATCTAGCTGGTCTGTCATAGAGACAGTATATCTAGCTGGTAGAGACAGTATATCTAGCTGGTCTGTCATAATATAATAGAGACAGTAGATCTAGCTGGTCTGTCATAATATAATAGAGACATTAGATCTAGCTGGTCTGTCATAATATAATAGAGACAGTAGATCTAGCTGGTCTGTCATAATATAATAGAGACATTAGATCTAGCTGGTCTGTATAAAAATAGAGACAGTAGATCTAGCTGGTCTGTAATAATATAATAGACTGGTCTGTCATAATATAATAGAGACATTCGATCTAGCTGGTCTGTCATAATATAATAGAGACATTAGATCTAGCTGGTCTGTCATAATATAATAGAGACAGTATATCTAGCTGGTCTGTCATAATATAATAGAGATAGTAGATCTAGCTGGTCTGTCATAATATAATAGAGACATTAGCTCTAGATGGTGTGTCATAATATAATAGAGACATTAGATCGAGCTGGTCTGTCATAATATAATAGAGACAGTAGATCTAGCTGGTCTGTAATAATATAATAGAGACAGTAGATCTAGCTGGTCTGTCATAATATAATAGAGACATTCGATCTAGCTGGTCTGTCATAATATAACAGAGACAGTAGATCGAGCTGGTCTGTCATGTTATAATTGAGACAGTATATCTAGCTGGTCTGTCATAATATAATAGAGACAGTAGATCTAGCTGGTCTGTCATAATATAATAGAGACATTAGCTCTAGATGGTCTGTCATAATATAATAGAGACATTAGATCGAGCTGGTCTGTCATAATATAATAGAGACAGTAGATCTAGCTGGTCTGTAATAATATAATAGAGACAGTAGATCTAGCTGGTCTGTCATAATATAATAGAGACATTAGATCTAGCTGGTCTGTCATAATATAACAGAGACAGTAGATCTAGCTGGTCTGTCATGTTATAATAGAGACAGTATATCTAGCTGGTCTGTCATAATATAATAGAGACAGTAGATCTAGCTGGTCTGTCATAATATAATCATAGATGGTCTGTCATAATATAAGAGACATTAGAGCTGGTCTGTCATGTTATGTGAGACAGTAGATCTAGCTGGCTGGTCTGTCATAATATATAATAGAGACAGTAGATCTAGCTGGTCTGTCATAATATAATAGAGACATTAGATCTAGCTGGTCTGTCATAATATAATAGAGACAGTAGATCTAGCTGGTCTGTCATAATATAATAGAGACATTAGATCTAGCTGGTATGTCATAATATAATAGAGACATTAGATCTAGCTGGTCTGTCATAATATAATAGAGACATTAGATCTAGCTGGTCTGTCATAATATAACAGAGACAGTAGATCGAGCTGGTCTGTCATGTTATAATTGAGACAGTATATCTAGCTGGTCTGTCATAATATAATAGAGACAGTAGATCTAGCTGGTCTGTCATAATATAATAGAGACATTAGATCGAGCTGGTCTGTCATAATATAATAGAGACAGTAGATCTAGCTGGTCTGTCATAATATAATAGAGACATTAGATCTAGCTGGTCTGTCATAATATAACAGAGACAGTAGATCGAGCTGGTCTGTCATGTTATAATTGAGACAGTATATCTAGCTGGTCTGTCATAATATAATAGAGACAGTAGATCTAGCTGGTCTGTCATAATATAATAGAGACAGTAGATCTAGCTGGTCTGTCATAATATAATAGAGACAGTAGATCTAGCTGGTCTGTCATAATATAATAGAGACAGTAGATCTAGCTGGTCTGTCATAATATAATAGAGACAGTAGATCTAGCTGGTCTGTCATAATATAATAGAGACAGTATATCTAGCTGGTCTGTCATAATATAATAGAGACAGTATATCTAGCTGGTCTGTCATAATATAATAGAGACAGTAGATCTAGCTGGTCTGTCATAATATAATAGAGACAGTATATCTAGCTGGTCTGTCATAATATAATAGAGACAGTATATCTAGCTGGTCTGTCATAATATAATAGAGACAGTAGATCTAGCTGGTCTGTCATAATATAATAGAGACATTAGATCTAGCTGGTCTGTCATAATATAATAGAGACAGTAGATCTAGCTGGTCTGTCATAATATAATAGAGACAGTAGATCTAGCTGGTCTGTCATAATATAATAGAGACAGTAGATCTAGCTGGTCTGTCATAATATAATAGAGACATTAGATCTAGCTGGTCTGCCATAATATAATAGAGACAGTAGATCTAGCTGGTCCGTCATAATATAATAGAGACAGTAGATCTAGCTGGTCTGTCATAATATAATAGAGACATTAGATCTAGCTGGTCTGCCATAATATAATAGAGACATGTTATTGAGACAGTCTAGCTGGTCTGTCATAATATACATTAGCTCTAGATGGTCTGTCATAATATAATAGAGACTAGCTGGTCTGTCATAATATAATAGAGACAGTAGATCTAGCTGGTCTGTAATAATATAATAGAGACATTAGCTCTAGCTGGTATGTCATAATATAATAGAGACATTAGATCTAGCTGGTCTGTCATAATATAATAGAGACATTCGATCTAGCTGGTCTGTCATAATATAACAGAGACAGAAGATCGAGCTGGTCTGTCATAATATAATAGAGACAGAAGATCTAGCTGGTCTGTCATAATATAATAGAGACAGTAGATCTAGCTGGTCTGTCATAATATAATAGAGACAGTAGATCTAGCTGGTCTGTCATAATATAATAGAGACAGTAGATCTAGCTGGTCTGTCATAATATAATAGAGACATTAGATCTAGCTGGTCTGTCATAATATAATAGAGACAGTAGATCTAGCTGGTCTGTCATAATATAATAGAGACAGTATATCTAGCTGGTCTGTCATAATATAATAGAGACATTAGATCTAGCTGGTCTGTCATAATATAATAGAGACATTAGATCGAGCTGGTCTGTCATAATATAATAGAGACAGTAGATCTAGCTGGTCTGTCATAATATAATAGAGACATTAGATCGAGCTGGTCTGTCATAATATAATAGAGACATTAGATCTAGCTGGTCTGTCATAATATAATAGAGACATTAGCTCTAGATGGTCTGTCATAATATAATAGAGACATTAGATCTAGCTGGTCTGTCATAATATAATAGAGACAGTAGATTAGCTGGTCTGTAATAATATAATAGAGACATTAGGCTGGTATGTCATAATATAATAGAGACATTAGATCTAGCTGGTCTGTCATAATATAATAGAGACATTAGATTTAGCTGGTCTGTCATAATATAATAGAGACAGTAGATCTAGCTGGTCTGTCATAATATAATAGAGATAGTAGATCTAGCTGGTCTGTCATAATATAATAGAGACATTAGCTCTAGATGGTCTGTCATAATATAATAGAGACATTAGATCGAGCTGGTCTGTCATAATATAATAGAGACAGTAGATCTAGCTGGTCTGTAATAATATAATAGAGACAGTAGATCTAGCTGGTCTGTCATAATATAATAGAGACATTAGATCTAGCTGGTCTGTCATAATATAACAGAGACAGTAGATCGAGCTGGTCTGTCATGTTATAATTGAGACAGTATATCTAGCTGGTCTGTCATAATATAATAGAGACAGTAGATCTAGCTGGTCTGTCATAATATAATAGAGACAGTAGATCTAGCTGGTCTGTCATAATATAATAGAGACAGTATATCTAGCTGGTATGTCATAATACAATAGAGACAGTAGATCTAGCTGGTCTGTCATAATATAAAAGAGACAGTAGATCTAGCTGGTCTGTCATAATATAATAGAGACAGTATATCTAGCTGGTATGTCATAATACAATAGAGACAATAGTTCTAGCTGGTATGTCATAATACAATAGAGACAGTATATCTAGCTGGTCTGTCATAATATAATAGAGACAGTAGATCTAGCTGGTCTGTCATAATACAATAGAGACATTAGATCTAGCCGATCTGTCATAATATAATAGAGACAGTAGATCTAGCTGGTCTGTCATAATATAAAAGAGACAGTAGATCATACTGGTCTGTCATAAGATAATAGAGACAGTAGATCTGGCTGGTCTGTCATAATATAATAGAGACAGTAGATCTAGCTGGTCTGTCATAATATAATATAGACAGTAGATCTGGCTGGTCTGTCATAATATAATAGAGACAGTAGATCTAGCTGGTCTGTCATAATATAATATAGACAGTAGATCTAGCTGGTCTGTCATAATATAAATGAGACAGTAGATCTAGCTGGTCTGTCATAATATAAATGAGCCAGTAGATCTAGCTGGTCTGTCATAATATAATAGAGACAGTAGATCAAGCTGGTCTGTCATAATATAAATGAGCCAGTAGATCTAGCTGGTCTGTAATAATATAATAGAGACAATAGATCTAGCTGGTCTGTCATAATATAATAGAGACAGGAGATCTAGCTGGACTGTCATAATATAAATGAGACAGTAGATCTAGCTGGTCTGTCCTAATATAATAGAGACAGGAGATCTAGCTGGTCTGTCATAATATAATAGAGACAGTAGATCTGGCTGGTCTGTCATATTATAATAGAAACAGTAGATCTGGCTGGTCTGTCATAATATAATAGAGACAGCAGATCTAGATGCTCTGTCATATTATAATAGAAACAGTAGATCTAGCTGGTCTGTCAAAATATAATAGAGACAGCAGATCTAGCTGGTCTGTCATATTAAAATAGATACAGTAGATCTAGCTGGTCTGTCATAATATAATAGAACCAGTAGATCTAGCTGGTCTGTCATAATACATTAGAGACAGTAAATCTAGTTGGTATGTCATATTATAATAGAGACAGTAGATCTAGCTGGACTGTCATAATATAAATGAGACAGTAGATCTAGCTGGTCTGTCATATTATAATAGGGACAGTAGATCTAGCTGGACTGTCATAATATAATAGAGACAGTAGATCTAGCTGGTCTCATATAATAGAGAAAGTAGATCTAGCTGGTCTGTCATAATATAATAGAGACAGTAGATCTAGCTGGTCTGTCATAATATAATAGAGACATGGCTGGTCCTTCTGTGGCTCAGTTGACAGTAGATCATGGCGCTGGTAGTGGGTCGATTCCAGGGACCACCCATAATAGAATGTATGTCTGTCATAATGAATGTAAGTAGATCTAGCTGGTCTGTTTATAAAAGCGTCAGCTAAATGGCATATATTATTATTATATTATTATTATTATTATTAGATCAAGCTGGTCTGTCATAATATAATAGAGACAGTAGATCTAGCTGGTCTGTCATAATATAATATAGACAGTAGATCTAGCTGGTCTGTCATAATATAAATGAGACAGTAGATCTAGCTGGTCTGTCATAATATAAATGAGACAGTAGATCTAGCTGGTCTGTCATAATATAAATGAGACAGTAGATCTAGCTGGTCTGTCATAATATAATAGAGACAGTAGATCTGGCTGGTCTGTCATAATATAATAGAGACAGTAGATCTGGCTGGTCTGTCATAATATAATAGAGACAGTAGATCTAGCTGGTCTGTCATAATATAATAGAGACAGTAGATCTGGCTGGTCTGTCATAATATAATAGAGACAGTAGATCTAGCTGGTCTGTCATAATATAATAGAGACAGTAGATCTGGCTGGTCTGTCATAATATAATAGAGACAGTAGATCTGGCTGGTCTGTCATAATATAATAGAGACAGTAGATCTGGCTGGTCTGTCATAATATAATAGAGACAGTAGATCTAGCTGGTCTGTCATAATATAATAGAGACAGTAGATCTGGCTGGTCTGTCATATTAAAATAGAGACAGTAGATCTAGCTGGTCTGTCATAATATAATAGAGACAGTAGATCTGGCTGGTCTGTCATAATATAATATAGTCAGTAGATCTGGCTGGTCTGTCATAATATAATAGAGACAGTAGATCTAGCTGGTCTGTCAGAATATAAATGAGACAGTAGATCTAGCTGGTCTGTCATAATATAATAGAGACAGTAGATCTAGCTGGTCTGTCATAATATAATAGAGACAGCAGATCTAGCTGGTCTGTCATATTAAAATAGATACAGTGGATCTAGCTGGTCTGTCATAATACAATAGAGACAGTAGATCTAACTGGACTGTCATAATCTAATAAAGACAGTAGATCTAGCTGGTCTGTCCTAATATAATAGAGACAGCAGATCTAGCTGGTCTGTCATAATATAATAGAGACAGTAGATCTAGCTGGTCTGTCATATTATAATAGAGACAGTAGATCCAGCTGGTCTGTCATAATATAATAGAGACAGCAAATCTAGCTGGTCTGTCATAATATAATAGAGACAGCAGATCTAGCTGGTCTGTCATATTCTAATAGAGACAGTAGATCTAGCTGGTCTCATATAATAGAGAAAGTAGATCTAGCTGGTCTGTCATAATATAATAGAGACAGTAGATCTAGCTGGTCTGTCATAATATAATAGAGACAGTAGATCAAGCTGGTCTGTCATAATATAATAGAGACAGTAGATCTAGCTGGTCTGTCATAATATAATATAGACAGTAGATCTAGCTGGTCTGTCATAATATAATAGAGACAGCAGATCTAGCTGGTCTGTCATAATATAATAGAGACAGCAGATCTAGCTGGTCTGTCATAATACAATAGAGACAGTAGATCTAACTGGACTGTCATAATACAATAGAGACAGTAGATCTAACCGGACTGTCATAATATAATAAAGACAGTAGATCTAGCTGGTCTGTCATAATATAATAGAGACAGTAGATCTAGCTGGTCTGTCATAATATAATAGAGACAGTAGATCTAGCTGGTCTGTCATAATATAATAGAGACAGTAGATCTAGCTGGTCTGTCATAATATAATAGAGACAGTAGATCTAGCTGGTCTGTCATAATATAATAGAGACAGTAGATCTAGCTGGTCTGTCATAATATAATAGAGACAGTAGATCTAGCTGGTCTGTCATAATATAATAGAGACAGTAGATCTAGCTGGTCTGTCATAATATAATAGAGACAGTAGATCTAGCTGGTCTGTCATAATATAATAGAGACAGTAGATCTAGCTGGTCTGTCATAATATAATAGAGACAGTAGATCTAGCTGGTCTGTCATAATATAATAGAGACAGTAGATCTAGCTGGTCTGTCATAATATAATAGAGACAGTAGATCTAGCTGGTCTGTCATAATATAATAGAGACAGTAGATCTAGCTGGTCTGTCATAATATAATAGAGACAGTAGATCTAGCTGGTCTGTCATAATATAAATGAGACAGTAGATCTAGCTGGTCTGTCATAATATAATAGAGACAGTAGATCTGGCTGGTCTGTCATAATATAATAGAGACAGTAGATCTAGCTGGTCTGTCATAATATAATAGAGACAGTAGATCTGGCTGGTCTGTCATAATATAATAGAGACAGTAGATCTAGCTGGTCTGTCATAATATAATAGAGACAGTAGATCTAGCTGGTCTGTCATAATATAATAGAGACAGTAGATCTAGCTGGTCTGTCATAATATAATAGAGACAGTAGATCTAGCTGGTCTGTCATAATATAATAGAGACAGTAGATCTAGCTGGTCTGTCATAATATAATAGAGACAGTAGATCTAGCTGGTCTGTCATAATATAATAGAGACAGTAGATCTGGCTGGTCTGTCATAATATAATAGAGACAGTAGATCTAGCTGGTCTGTCATAATATAATAGAGACAGTAGATCTGGCTGGTCTGTCATAATATAATAGAGACAGTAGATCTAGCTGGTCTGTCATAATATAATAGAGACAGTAGATCTAGCTGGTCTGTCATAATATAATAGAGACAGTAGATCTAGCTGGTCTGTCATAATATAATAGAGACAGTAGATCTAGCTGGTCTGTCATAATATAAATGAGACAGTAGATCTAGCTGGTCTGTCATAATATAATAGAGACAGTAGATCTAGCTGGTCTGTCATAATATAATAGAGACAGCAGATCTAGCTGGTCTGTCATATTAAAATAGATACAGTGGATCTAGCTGGTCTGTCATAATACAATAGAGACAGTAGATCTAACTGGACTGTCATAATCTAATAAAGACAGTAGATCTAGCTGGTCTGTCCTAATATAATAGAGACAGCAGATCTAGCTGGTCTGTCATAATATAATAGAGACAGTAGATCTAGCTGGTCTGTCATATTATAATAGAGACAGTAGATCCAGCTGGTCTGTCATAATATAATAGAGACAGCAAATCTAGCTGGTCTGTCATAATATAATAGAGACAGCAGATCTAGCTGGTCTGTCATATTCTAATAGAGACAGTAGATCTAGCTGGTCTCATATAATAGAGAAAGTAGATCTAGCTGGTCTGTCATAATATAATAGAGACAGTAGATCTAGCTGGTCTGTCATAATATAATAGAGACAGTAGATCTAGCTGGTCTGTCATAATATAATAGAGACAGTAGATCTAGCTGGTCTGTCATAATATAATAGAGACAGTAGATCTAGCTGGTCTGTCATAATATAATAGAGACAGCACATCTAGCTGGTCTGTCATAATATAATAGATACAGCAGATCTAGCTGGTCTGTCATAATACAATAGAGACAGTAGATCTAACTGGACTGTCATAATCTAATAAAGACTGTAGATCTAGCTGGTCTGTCCTAATATAATATAGACAGTAGATCTGGCTGGTCTGTCATAATATAATAGAGACAGTAGATCTAGCTGGTCTGTCATAATATAATATAGACAGTAGATCTAGCTGGTCTGTCATAATATAAATGAGACAGTAGATCTAGCTGGTCTGTCATAATATAATAGAGACAGTAGATCTAGCTGGTCTGTCATAATATAATAGAGACAGTAGATCTAGCTGGTCTGTCATAATATAATAGAGACAGTAGATCTAGCTGGTCTGTCATAATATAATAGAGACAGTAGATCTAGCTGGTCTGTCATAATATAATAGAGACAGTAGATCTAGCTGGTCTGTCATAATATAATAGAGACAGTAGATCTAGCTGGTCTGTCATAATATAATAGAGACAGTAGATCTAGCTGGTCTGTCATAATATAATAGAGACAGTAGATCTAGCTGGTCTGTCATAATATAATAGAGACAGTAGATCTAGCTGGTCTGTCATAATATAATAGAGACAGTAGATCTGGCTGGTCTGTCATAATATAATAGAGACAGTAGATCTGGCTGGTCTGTCATAATATAATAGAGACAGTAGATCTAGCTGGTCTGTCATAATATAAATGAGACAGTAGATCTAGCTGGTCTGTCATAATATAATAGAGACAGTAGATCTAGCTGGTCTGTCATAATATAATAGAGACAGCAGATCTAGCTGGTCTGTCATATTAAAATAGATACAGTGGATCTAGCTGGTCTGTCATAATACAATAGAGACAGTAGATCTAACTGGACTGTCATAATCTAATAAAGACAGTAGATCTAGCTGGTCTGTCCTAATATAATAGAGACAGCAGATCTAGCTGGTCTGTCATAATATAATAGAGACAGTAGATCTAGCTGGTCTGTCATAATATAATAGAGACAGTAGATCTAGCTGGTCTGTCATAATATAATAGAGACAGCAAATCTAGCTGGTCTGTCATAATATAATAGAGACAGTAGATCTAGCTGGTCTGTCATATTCTAATAGAGACAGTAGATCTAGCTGGTCTCATATAATAGAGACAGTAGATCTAGCTGGTCTGTCATAATATAATAGAGACAGTAGATCTAGCTGGTCTGTCATAATATAATAGAGACAGTAGATCAAGCTGGTCTGTCATAATATAATAGAGACAGTAGATCTAGCTGGTCTGTCATAATATAATAGAGACAGTAGATCTAGCTGGTCTGTCATAATATAATAGAGACAGTAGATCTAGCTGGTCTGTCATAATATAATAGAGACAGCAGATCTAGCTGGTCTGTCATAATACAATAGAGACAGTAGATCTAACTGGACTGTCATAATCTAATAAAGACAGTAGATCTAGCTGGTCTGTCCTAATATAATAGAGACAGCAGATCTAGCTGGTCTGTCATAATATAATAGAGACAGTAGATCTAGCTGGTCTGTCATAATATAATAGAGACAGCAAATCTAGCTGGTCTGTCATATTATAATAGAGACAGTAGATCTAGCTGGTCTGTCATAATATAATAGAGACAGTAGATCTAGCTGGTCTGTCATAATATAATAGAGACAGTAGATCTAGCTGGTCTGTCATAATATAATAGAGACAGTAGATCAAGCTGGTCTGTCATAATATAATAGAGACAGTAGATCTAGCTGGTCTGTCATAATATAATATAGACAGTAGATCTAGCTGGTCTGTCATAATATAATAGAGACAGTAGATCTAGCTGGTCTGTCATAATATAATAGAGACAGTAGATCTAGCTGGTCTGTCATAATATAATAGAGACAGTAGATCTAGCTGGTCTGTCATAATATAATAGAGACAGTAGATCTAGCTGGTCTGTCATAATATAATAGAGACAGTAGATCTAGCTGGTCTGTCATAATATAAAGAGACAGTAGATCTAGCTGGTCTGTCATAATATAAATGAGACAGTAGATCTAGCTGGTCTGTCATAATATAATATGAGACAGTAGATCTAGCTGGTCTGTCATAATATAAATGAGACAGTAGATCTAGCTGGTCTGTCATAATATAATAGAGACAGTAGATCTGGCTGGTCTGTCATAATATAATAGAGACAGTAGATCTGGCTGGTCTGTCATAATATAATAGAGACAGTAGATCTAGCTGGTCTGTCATAATATAATAGAGACAGTAGATCTGGCTGGTCTGTCATAATATAATAGAGACAGTAGATCTAGCTGGTCTGTCATAATATAATAGAGACAGTAGATCTAGCTGGTCTGTCATAATATAATAGAGACAGTAGATCTAGCTGGTCTGTCATAATATAATAGAGACAGTAGATCTAGCTGGTCTGTCATAATATAATAGAGACAGTAGATCTAGCTGGTCTGTCATAATATAATAGAGACAGTAGATCTGGCTGGTCTGTCATATTATAATAGAGACAGTAGATCTAGCTGGTCTGTCATAATATAATAGAGACAGTAGATCTGGCTGGTCTGTCATAATATAAATAGTCAGTAGATCTAGCTGGTCTGTCATAATATAATAGAGACAGTAGATCTAGCTGGTCTGTCAGAATATAAATGAGACAGTAGATCTAGCTGGTCTGTCATAATATAATAGAGACAGTAGATCTAGCTGGTCTGTCATAATATAATATAGACAGCAGATCTAGCTGGTCTGTCATATTAAAATAGATACAGTAGATCTAGCTGGTCTGTCATAATACAATAGAGACAGTAGATCTAACTGGACTGTCATAATCTAATAAAGACAGTAGATCTAGCTGGTCTGTCCTAATATAATAGAGACAGCAGATCTAGCTGGTCTGTCATAATATAATAGAGACAGTAGATCTAGCTGGTCTGTCATATTATAATAGAGACAGTAGATCCAGCTGGTCTGTCATAATATAATAGAGACAGCAAATCAGGCTGGTCTGTCATAATATAATAGAGACAGCAGATCTAGCTGGTCTGTCATATTCTAATAGAGACAGTAGATCTAGCTGGTCTCATATAATAGAGAAAGTAGATCTAGCTGGTCTGTCATAATATAATAGAGACAGTAGATCTAGCTGGTCTGTCATAATATAATAGAGACAGTAGATCAAGCTGGTCTGTCATAATATAATAGAGACAGTAGATCTAGCTGGTCTGTCATAATATAATATAGACAGTAGATCTAGCTGGTCTGTCATAATATAATAGAGACAGCACATCTAGCTGGTCTGTCATAATATAATAGATACAGCAGATCTAGCTGGTCTGTCATAATACAATAGAGACAGTAGATCTAACTGGACTGTCATAATCTAATAAAGACAGTAGATCTAGCTGGTCTGTCCTAATATAATAGAGACAGCAGATCTAGCTGGTCTGTCATAATATAATAGAGACAGTAGATCTAGCTGGTCTGTCATATTATAATAGAGACAGCAAATCTAGCTGGTCTGTCATATTCTAATAGAGACAGTAGATCTAGCTGGTCTCATATAATAGAGACAGTAGATCTAGCTGGTCTGTCATAATATAATAGAGACAGTAGATCTAGCTGGTCTGTCATAATATAATAGAGACAGTAGATCAAGCTGGTCTGTCATAATATAATAGAGACAGTAGATCTAGCTGGTCTGTCATAATATAATAGAGACAGTATATCTAGCTGGTATGTCATAATACAATAGAGACAGTAGATCTAGCTGGTCTGTCATAATATAAAAGAGACAGTAGATCTAGCTGGTCTGTCATAATATAATAGAGACAGTATATCTAGCTGGTATGTCATAATACAATAGAGACAATAGTTCTAGCTGGTCTGTCATAATATAATAGAGACATTCGATCTCGCTGGTATGTCATACTATAACAGAGACAGTAGATCGAGCTGGTCTGTCATGTTATAATTGAGACAGTATATCTAGCTGGTCTGTCATAATATAATAGAGACAGTAGATCGAGCTGGTCTGTCATAATATAATAGAGACAGTAGATCTAGCTGGTCTGTAATAATATAATAGAGACATTAGATCGAGCTGGTCTGTCATAATATAATAGAGACAGTAGATCTAGCTGGTCTGTAATAATATAATAGAGACAGTAGATCTAGCTGGTCTGTCATAATATAATAGAGACATTAGATCTAGCTGGTCTGTCATAATATAACAGAGACAGTAGATCGAGCTGGTCTGTCATAATATAATAGAGACAGTATATCTAGCTGGTCTGTCATAATATAATAGAGACAATAGTTCTAGCTGGTATGTCATAATACAATAGAGACAGTATATCTAGCTGGTCTGTCATAATATAATAGAGACAGTAGATCTAGCTGGTCTGTCATAATACAATAGAGACATTAGATCTAGCCGATCTGTCATAATATAATAGAGACAGTAGATCTAGCTGGTCTGTCATAATATAAAAGAGACAGTAGATCATACTGGTCTGTCATAAGATAATAGAGACAGTAGATCTAGCTGGTCTGTAATAATATAATAGAGACATTAGATCTAGCCGATCTGTCATAATATAATAGAGACAGTATATCTAGCTGGTCTGTCATAATATAATAGAGATAGTAGATCTAGCTGGTCTGTCATAATATAATAGAGACATTAGCTCTAGATGGTCTGTCATAATATAATAGAGACATTAGATCGAGCTGGTCTGTCATAATATAATAGAGACAGTAGATCTAGCTGGTCTGTAATAATATAATAGAGACAGTAGATCTAGCTGGTCTGTCATAATATAATAGAGACATTCGATCTAGCTGGTCTGTCATAATATAACAGAGACAGTAGATCGAGCTGGTCTGTCATGTTATAATTGAGACAGTATATCTAGCTGGTCTGTCATAATATAATAGAGACAGTAGATCTAGCTGGTCTGTCATAATATAATAGAGACATTAGCTCTAGATGGTCTGTCATAATATAATAGAGACATTAGATTGAGCTGGTCTGTCATAATATAATAGAGACAGTAGATCTAGCTGGTCTGTCATAATATAATAGAGACAGTAGATCTAGCTGGTCTGTCATAATATAATAGAGACATTAGATCTAGCTGGTCTGTCATAATATAATAGAGACAGTAGATCTAGCTGGTCTGTCATATTATAATAGAGACAGTAGATCTAGCTGGTCTGTCATAATATAATAGAGACATTAGCTCTAGATGGTCTGTCATAATATAATAGAGACATTAGATCGAGCTGGTCTGTCATAATATAATAGAGACAGTAGATCTAGCTGGTCTGTAATAATATAATAGAGACATTAGCTCTAGCTGGTATGTCATAATATAATAGAGACATTAGATCTAGCTGGTCTGTCATAATATAATAGAGATAGTAGATCTAGCTGGTCTGTCAAAATATAATAGAGACATTAGCTCTAGATGGTCTGTCATAATATAATAGAGACAGTAGATCTAGCTGGTCTGTCATAATATAATAGAGACATTAGATCTCGCTGGTCTGTCATAATATAACAGAGACAGTAGATCGAGCTGGTCTGTCATGTTATAATTGAGACAGTATATCTAGCTGGTCTGTCATAATATAATAGAGACAGTAGATCTAGCTGGTCTGTCATAATATAATAGAGACATTAGCTCTAGCTGGTCTGTCATAATATAATAGAGACATTAGATCGAGCTGGTCTGTCATAATATAATAGAGACAGTAGATCTAGCTGGTCTGTCATAATATAATAGAGACAGTAGATCTAGCTGGTCTGTCATAATATAATAGAGACAGTAGATCTAGCTGGTCTGTCATAATATAACAGAGACAGTAGATCTAGCTGGTCTGTCATGTTATAATAGAGACAGTAGATCTAGCTGGTCTGTCATAATATAATAGAGACATTAGATCTAGATGGTCTGTCATAATATAATAGAGACATTAGATCTAGCTGGTCTGTCATAATATAATAGAGACAGTAGATCTAGCTGGTCTGTCATAATATAATAGAGACAGTATATCTAGCTGGTATGTCATAATATAATAGAGACATTAGATCTAGCTGGTCTGTCATAATATAATAGAGACATTAGATTTAGCTGGTCTGTCATAATATAATAGAGACAGTATATCTAGCTGGTCTGTCATAATATAATAGAGACAGTATATCTAGCTGGTCTGTCATAATATAAAAGAGACAGTAGATCTAGCTGGTCTGTCATAATATAATAGAGACAGTAGATCTAGCTGGTCTGTCATAATATAATAGAGACAGTAGATCTAGCTGGTCTGTCATAATATAATAGAGACAGTAGATCTAGCTGGTCTGTCATAATATAAAAGAGACAGTAGATCATACTGGTCTGTCATAATATAATAGAGACAGTAGATCTAGCTGGTCTGTCATAATATAATAGAGACATTAGATCTAGCTGGTCTGTCATAATATAATAGAGACAGTAGATCTAGCTGGTCTGTCATAATATAATAGAGACAGTAGATCTAGCTGGTCTGTCATAATATAATAGAGACATTAGATCTAGCTGGTCTGTCATAATATAATAGAGACATTAGATCTAGCTGGTCTGTCATAATATAATAGAGACAGTAGATCTAGCTGGTCTGTCATAATATAATAGAGACAGTAGATCTAGCTGGTCTGTCATAATATAATAGAGACATTAGATCTAGCTGGTCTGTCATAATATAATAGAGACAGTAGATCTAGCTGGTCTGTCATAATATAATAGAGACAGTATATCTAGCTGGTCTGTCATAATATAATAGAGACAGTAGATCTAGCTGGTCTGTCATAATATAATAGAGACATTAGCTCTAGATGGTCTGTCATAATATAATAGAGACATTAGATCGAGCTGGTCTGTCATAATATAATAGAGACAGTAGATCTAGCTGGTCTGTCATAATATAATAGAGACAGTAGATCTAGCTGGTCTGTCATAATATAATAGAGACATTAGATCTAGCTGGTCTGTCATAATATAATAGAGACAGTAGATCGAGCTGGTCTGTCATAATATAATAGAGACAGTATATCTAGCTGGTCTGTCATAATATAATAGAGACAGTAGATCTAGCTGGTCTGTCATAATATAATAGAGACATTAGATCTAGATGGTCTGTCATAATATAATAGAGACATTAGATCGAGCTGGTCTGTCATAATATAATAGAGACAGTAGATCTAGCTGGTCTGTCATAATATAATAGAGACAGTAGATCTAGCTGGTCTGTCATAATATAATAGAGACATTAGATCTAGCTGGTCTGTCATAATATAATAGAGACAGTAGATCAAGCTGGTCTGTCATAATATAATAGAGACAGTAGATCTAGCTGGTCTGTCATAATATAATAGAGACATTAGATCTAGCTGGTCTGTCATAATATAATAGAGACAGTAGATCTAGCTGGTCTGTCATAATATAATAGAGACAGTAGATCTAGCTGGTCTGTCATAATATAATAGAGACATTAGATCTAGCTGGTCTGTCATAATATAATAGAGACAGTAGATCGAGCTGGTCTGTCATAATATAATAGAGACAGTAGATCTAGCTGGTCTGTCATAATATAATAGAGACATTAGCTCTAGATGGTCTGTCATAATATAATAGAGACATTAGATCTAGCTGGTCTGTCATAATATAATAGAGACAGTAGATCTAGCTGGTCTGTCATAATATAATAGAGACATTATCTAGCTGGTCTGTCATAATATAATAGAGACAGTAGATCTAGCTGGTCTGTCATAATATAATAGAGACATTAGATCTAGCTGGTCTGTCATAATATAATAGAGACAGTAGATCTAGCTGGTCTGTCATAATATAATAGAGACAGTATATCTAGCTGGTCTGTCATAATACAATAGAGACAGTAGATCTAGCTGGTCTGTCATAATATAAAAGAGACAGTAGATCTAGCTGGTCTGTCATAATATAATAGAAACAGTAGATCTAGCTGGTCTGTCATAATATAATAGAGACATTAGATCTAGCTGATCTGTCATAATATAATAGAGACATTAGCTCTAGATGGTCTGTCATAATATAATAGAGACATTAGATCGAGCTGGTCTGTCATAATATAATAGAGACAGTAGATCTAGCTGGTCTGTAATAATATAATAGAGACATTAGCTCTAGCTGGTATGTCATAATATAATAGAGACATTAGATCTAGCTGGTCTGTCATAATATAATAGAGACATTAGATTTAGCTGGTCTGTCATAATATAATAGAGACAGTATATCTAGCTGGTATGTCATAATACAATAGAGACAGTAGATCTAGCTGGTCTGTCATAATATAAAAGAGACAGTAGATCTAGCTGGTCTGTCATAATATAATAGAGACAGTATATCTAGCTGGTATGTCATAATACAATAGAGACAGTATATCTAGCTGGTCTGTCATAATATAATAGAGACAGTAGATCTAGCTGGTCTGTCATAATACAATAGAGACATTAGATCTAGCCGATCTGTCATAATATAATAGAGACAGTAGATCTAGCTGGTCTGTCATAATATAAAAGAGACAGTAGATCATACTGGTCTGTCATAAGATAATAGAGACAGTAGATCTAGCTGGTCTGTAATAATATAATAGAGACATTAGATCTAGCTGGTCTGTCATAATATAATAGAGACAGTATATCTAGCTGGTCTGTCATAATATAATAGAGATAGTAGATCTAGCTGGTCTGTCATAATATAATAGAGACATTAGCTCTAGATGGTCTGTCATAATATAATAGAGACATTAGATTGAGCTGGTCTGTCATAATATAATAGAGACAGTAGATCTAGCTGGTCTGTAATAATATAATAGAGACAGTAGATCTAGCTGGTCTGTCATAATATAATAGAGACATTCGATCTAGCTGGTCTGTCATAATATAACAGAGACAGTAGATCGAGCTGGTCTGTCATGTTATAATAGAGACAGTATATCTAGCTGGTCTGTCATAATATAATAGAGACAGTAGATCTAGCTGGTCTGTCATAATATAATAGAGACATTAGCTCTAGATGGTCTGTCATAATATAATAGAGACATTAGATCGAGCTGGTCTGTCATAATATAATAGAGACAGTAGATCTAGCTGGTCTGTAATAATATAATAGAGACAGTAGATCTAGCTGGTCTGTCATAATATAATAGAGACATTAGATCTAGCTGGTCTGTCATAATATAACAGAGACAGTAGATCGAGCTGGTCTGTCATGTTATAATTGAGACAGTATATCTAGCTGGTCTGTCATAATATAATAGAGACAGTAGATCTAGCTGGTCTGTCATAATATAATAGAGACATTAGCTCTAGATGGTCTGTCATAATATAATAGAGACATTAGATCGAGCTGGTCTGTCATAATATAATAGAGACAGTAGATCTAGCTGGTCTGTAATAATATAATAGAGACAGTAGATCTAGCTGGTCTGTCATAATATAATAGATACATTAGATCTAGCTGGTCTGTCATAATATAACAGAGACAGTAGATCGAGCTGGTCTGTCATGTTATAATTGAGACAGTAGATCTAGCTGGTCTGTCATAATATAATAGAGACATTAGCTCTAGATGGTCTGTCATAATATAATAGAGACATTAGATCGAGCTGGTCTGTCATAATATAATAGAGACAGTAGATCTAGCTGGTCTGTCATAATATAATAGAGACAGTAGATCTAGCTGGTCTGTAATAATATAATAGAGACAGTAGATCTAGCTGGTCTGTCATAATATAATAGAGACATTAGATCTAGCTGGTCTGTCATAATATAACAGAGACAGTAGATCGAGCTGGTCTGTCATGTTATAATTGAGACAGTAGATCTAGCTGGTCTGTCATAATATAATAGAGACATTAGCTCTAAATGGTCTGTCATAATATAATAGAGACATTAGATCGAGCTGGTCTGTCATAATATAATAGAGACAGTAGATCTAGCTGGTCTGTAATAATATAATAGAGACATTAGATCTAGCTGGTATGTCATAATATAATAGAGACATTAGATCTAGCTGGTCTGTCATAATATAATAGAGAAATTAGATTTAGCTGGTCTGTCATAATATAATAGAGACAGTATATCTAGCTGGTATGTCATAATATAATAGAGACAGTAGATCTAGCTGGTCTGTCATAATATAATAGAGACATTCGATCTAGCTGGTCTGTCATAATATAACAGAGACAGTAGATCGAGCTGGTCTGTCATGTTATAATTGAGACAGTATATCTAGCTGGTTTGTCATAATATAATAGAGACAGTAGATCTAGCTGGTCTGTCATAATATAATAGAGACATTAGCTCTAGATGGTCTGTCATAATATAATAGAGACATTAGATCGAGCTGGTCTGTCATAATATAATAGAGACAGTAGATCTAGCTGGTCTGTAATAATATAATAGAGACAGTAGATCTAGCTGGTCTGTCATAATATAATAGAGACATTAGATCTAGCTGGTCTGTCATAATATAACAGAGACAGTAGATCGAGCTGGTCTGTCATGTTATAATTGAGACAGTATATCTAGCTGGTCTGTCATAATATAATAGAGACAGTAGATCTAGCTGGTCTGTCATAATATAATAGAGACATTAGATCTAGCTGGTCTGTCATAATATAATAGAGACAGTAGATCTAGCTGGTCTGTCATAATATAATAGAGACAGTAGATCTAGCTGGTCTGTCATAATATAAAAGAGACAGTAGATCTAGCTGGTCTGTCATAATATAATAGAGACATTAGATCTAGCTGGTCTGTCATAATATAACAGAGACAGTAGATCGAGCTGGTCTGTCATGTTATAATTGAGACAGTAGATCTAGCTGGTCTGTCATAATATAATAGAGACATTAGCTCTAGATGGTCTGTCATAATATAATAGAGACATTAGATCGAGCTGGTCTGTCATAATATAATAGAGACAGTAGATCTAGCTGGTCTGTAATAATATAATAGAGACAGTAGATCTAGCTGGTCTGTCATAATATAATAGAGACATTAGATCTAGCTGGTCTGTCATAATATAACAGAGACAGTAGATCGAGCTGGTCTGTCATGTTATAATTGAGACAGTAGATCTAGCTGGTCTGTCATAATATAATAGAGACATTAGCTCTAAATGGTCTGTCATAATATAATAGAGACATTAGATCGAGCTGGTCTGTCATAATATAATAGAGACAGTAGATCTAGCTGGTCTGTAATAATATAATAGAGACATTAGCTCTAGCTGGTATGTCATAATATAATAGAGACATTAGATCTAGCTGGTCTGTCATAATATAATAGAGAAATTAGATTTAGCTGGTCTGTCATAATATAATAGAGACAGTATATCTAGCTGGTATGTCATAATACAATAGAGACAGTAGATCTAGCTGGTCTGTCATAATACAAAAGAGACAGTAGATCTAGCTGGTCTGTCATAATATAATAGAGACAGTATATCTAGCTGGTATGTCATAATACAATAGAGACAGTATATCTAGCTGGTCTGTCATAATATAATAGAGACAGTAGATCTAGCTGGTCTGTCATAATACAATAGAGACATTAGATCTAGCCGATCTGTCATAATATAATAGAGACAGTAGATCTAGCTGGTCTGTCATAATATAATAGAGACAGTAGATCATACTGGTCTGTCATAAGATAATAGAGACAGTAGATCTAGCTGGTCTGTAATAATATAATAGAGACATTAGATCTAGCTGATCTGTCATAATATAATAGAGACAGTATATCTAGCTGGTCTGTCATAATATAATAGAGATAGTAGATCTAGCTGGTCTGTCATAATATAATAGAGACATTAGATCTAGCTGGTCTGTCATAATATAACAGAGACAGTAGATCGAGCTGGTCTGTCATGTTATAATTGAGACAGTAGATCTAGCTGGTCTGTCATAATATAATAGAGACATTAGCTCTAGATGGTCTGTCATAATATAATAGAGACATTAGATCGAGCTGGTCTGTCATAATATAATAGAGACAGTAGATCTAGCTGGTCTGTAATAATATAATAGAGACAGTAGATCTAGCTGGTCTGTCATAATATAATAGAGACATTCGATCTAGCTGGTCTGTCATAATATAACAGAGACAGTAGATCGAGCTGGTCTGTCATGTTATAATTGAGACAGTATATCGAGCTGGTCTGTCATGTTATAATTGAGACAGTAGATCTAGCTGGTCTGTCATAATATAATAGAGACATTAGCTCTAGATGGTCTGTCATAATATAATAGAGACAGTAGATCTAGCTGGTCTGTAATAATATAATAGAGACAGTAGATCTAGCTGGTCTGTCATAATATAATAGAGACATTAGATCTAGCTGGTCTGTCATAATATAATAGAGACATTAGATTTAGCTGGTCTGTCATAATATAATAGAGACAGTAGATCTAGCTGGTCTGTCATAATATAATAGAGACAGTATATCTAGCTGGTATGTCATAATACAATAGAGACAGTAGATCTAGCTGGTCTGTCATAATACAAAAGAGACAGTAGATCTAGCTGGTCTGTCATAATATAATAGAGACAGTATATCTAGCTGGTCTGTCATAATATAATAGAGACAGTAGATCTAGCTGGTCTGTAATAATATAATAGAGACATTAGCTCTAGCTGGTATGTCATAATATAATAGAGACATTAGATCTAGCTGGTCTGTCATAATATAATAGAGACATTAGATTTAGCTGGTCTGTCATAATATAATAGAGACAGTATATCTAGCTGGTATGTCATAATACAATAGAGACAGTAGATCTAGCTGGTCTGTCATAATATAATAGAGACATTCGATCTAGCTGGTCTGTCATAATATAACAGAGACAGTAGATCGAGCTGGTCTGTCATGTTATAATTGAGACAGTAGATCTAGCTGGTCTGTCATAATATAATAGAGACATTAGCTTTAGATGGTCTGTCATAATATAATAGAGACATTAGATCGAGCTGGTCTGTCATAATATAATAGAGACAGTAGATCTAGCTGGTCTGTAATAATATAATAGAGACAGTAGATCTAGCTGGTCTGTCATAATATAATAGAGACATTCGATCTAGCTGGTCTGTCATAATATATCAGAGACAGTAGATCGAGCTGGTCTGTCATGTTATAATTGAGACAGTATATCGAGCTGGTCTGTCATGTTGTAATTGAGACAGTAGATCTAGCTGGTCTGTCATAATATAATAGAGACATTAGCTCTAGATGGTCTGTCATAATATAATAGAGACATTAGATCGAGCTGGTCTGTCATAATATAATAGAGACAGTAGATCTAGCTGGTCTGTAATAATATAATAGAGACATTAGCTCTAGCTGGTATGTCATAATATAATAGAGACATTAGATCTAGCTGGTCTGTCATAATATAATAGAGACATTAGATTTAGCTGGTCTGTCATAATATAATAGAGACAGTATATCTAGCTGGTATGTCATAATACAATAGAGACAGTAGATCTAGCTGGTCTGTCATAATACAAAAGAGACAGTAGATCTAGCTGGTCTGTCATAATATAATAGAGACAGTATATCTAGCTGGTATGTCATAATACAATAGAGACAGTAGATCTAGCTGGTCTGTCATAATTTAAAAGAGACATTAGATCGAGCTGGTCTGTCATAATATAATAGAGACAGTAGATCTAGCTGGTCTGTCATAATACAATAGAGACAGTAGATCTAGCTGGTCTGTCATAATTTAAAAGAGACAGTAGATCTAGCTGGTCTGTCATAATATAATAGAGACATTAGATCGAGCTGGTCTGTCATAATATAATAGAGACAGTATATCTAGCTGGTCTGTAATAATATAATAGAGACAGTAGATCTAGTTGGTATGTCATAATACAATAGAGACAGTAGATCTAGCTGGTCTGTCATAATATAGAAGATACAGTAGATCTAGCTGGTCTGTCATAATATAATAGAGACAGTATATCTAGCTGGTCTGTCATAATATAATAGAGACAGTATATTGAGCTGGTCTGTAATAATATAATAGAGACAGTAGATCTAGCTGGTCTGTCATAATATAATAGAGACATTCGATCTAGCTGGTCTGTCATAATATAACAGAGACAGTAGATCGAGCTGGTCTGTCATGTTATAATTGAGACAGTATATCGAGCTGGTCTGTCATGTTATAATTGAGACAGTAGATCTAGCTGGTCTGTCATAATATAATAGAGACATTAGCTCTAGATGGTCTGTCATAATATAATAGAGACAGTAGATCTAGCTGGTCTGTAATAATATAATAGAGACATTAGCTCTAGCTGGTATGTCATAATATAATAGAGACATTAGATCTAGCTGGTCTGTCATAATATAATAGAGACATTAGATTTAGCTGGTCTGTCATAATATAATAGAGACAGTAGATCTAGCTGGTCTGTAATAATATAATAGAGACAGTAGATCTAGTTGGTATGTCATAATACAATAGAGACAGTAGATCTAGCTGGTCTGTCATAATATAAAAGAGACAGTAGATCTAGCTGGTCTGTCATAATATAATAGAGACAGTATATCTAGCTGATCTGTCATAATATAATAGAGACAGTAGATCTAGCTGGTCTGTAATAATATAATAGAGACATTAGATCTAGCCGATCTGTCATAATATAATAGAGACAGTATATCTAGCTGGTCTGTCATAATATAATAGAGATAGTAGATCTAGCTGGTCTGTCATAATATAATAGAGACATTAGATCTAGCTGGTCTGTCATAATATAACAGAGACAGTAGATTGAGCTGGTCTGTCATGTTATAATTGAAACAGTAGATCTAGCTGGTCTGTCATAATATAATAGAGACATTAGATCTAGCCGATCTGTCATAATATAATAGAGACAGTATATCTAGCTGGTCTGTCATAATATAATAGAGATAGTAGATCTAGCTGGTCTGTCATAATATAATAGAGACATTAGATCTAGCTGGTCTGTCATAATATAACAGAGACAGTAGATCGAGCTGGTCTGTCATGTTATAATTGAGACAGTAGATCTAGCTGGTCTGTCATAATATAATAGAGACATTAGCTCTAGATGGTCTGTCATAATATAATAGAGACATTAGATCGAGCTGGTCTGTCATAATATAATAGAGACAGTAGATCTAGCTGGTCTGTAATAATATAATAGAGACAGTAGATCTAGCTGGTCTGTCATAATATAATAGAGACATTCGATCTAGCTGGTCTGTCATAATATAACAGAGACAGTAGATCGAGCTGGTCTGTCATGTTATAATTGAGACAGTATATCTAGCTGGTCTGTCATAATATAATAGAGACAGTAGATCTAGCTGGTCTGTCATAATATAATAGAGACATTAGCTCTAGATGGTCTGTCATAATATAATAGAGACAGTAGATCTAGCTGGTCTGTAATAATATAATAGAGACATTAGCTCTAGCTGGTATGTCATAATATAATAGAGACATTAGATCTAGCTGGTCTGTCATAATATAATAGAGACATTAGATTTAGCTGGTCTGTCATAATATAATAGAGACAGTATATCTAGCTGGTCTGTCATAATATAATAGAGACAGTATATCTAGCTGGTATGTCATAATACAATAGAGACAGTAGATCTAGCTGGTCTGTCATAATACAAAAGAGACAGTAGATCTAGCTGGTCTGTCATAATATAATAGAAACAGTATATCTAGCTGGTCTGTCATAATATAATAGAGACAGTAGATCTAGCTGGTCTGTCATAATATAATAGAGACATTAGCTCTAGCTGGTCTGTCATAATATAATAGAGACATTAGATCTAGCTGGTCTGTCATAATATAATAGAGACATTAGATTTAGCTGGTCTGTCATAATATAATAGAGACAGTATATCTAGCTGGTATGTCATAATATAATAGAGACAGTATATCTAGCTGGTCTGTCATAATATAATAGAGACATTAGATCTAGCTGGTCTGTCATAATATAACAGAGACAGTAGATCTAGCTGGTCTGTCATGTTATAATAGAGACAGTAGATCTAGCTGGTCTGTCATAATATAATAGAGACATTAGCTTTAGATGGTCTGTCATAATATAATAGAGACATTAGATCTAGCTGGTCTGTCATAATATAATAGAGACAGTAGATCTAGCTGGTCTGTAATAATATAATAGAGACAGTAGATCTAGCTGGTCTGTCATAATATAATAGAGACATTAGATCTAGCTGGTCTGTCATAATATATCAGAGACAGTAGATCGAGCTGGTCTGTCATGTTATAATTGAGACAGTATATCTAGCTGGTCTGTCATAATATAATAGAGACAGTAGATCTAGCTGGTCTGTCATAATATAATAGAGACATTAGCTCTAGATGGTCTGTCATAATATAATAGAGACATTAGATCGAGCTGGTCTGTCATAATATAATAGAGACAGTAGATCTAGCTGGTCTGTCATAATATAATAGAGACATTATATCTAGCTGGTATGTCATAATATAATAGAGACATTAGATCTAGCTGGTCTGTCATAATATAATAGAGACATTAGATTCTAGCTGGTCTGTCATAATATAATAGAGACAGTATATCTAGCTGGTATGTCATAATACAATAGAGACAGTAGATCTAGCTGGTCTGTCATAATATAAAAGAGACAGTAGATCTAGCTGGTCTGTCATAATATAATAGAGACAGTATATCTAGCTGGTATGTCATAATATAATAGAGACAGTAGATCTAGCTGGTCTGTCATAATATAAAGAGACAGTAGATCTAGCTGGTCTGTCATAATATAATAGAGACAGTAGATCTAGCTGGTCTGTCATAATATAATAGAGACAGTAGATCTAGCTGGTCTGTCATAATATAAAAGAGACAGTAGATCTAGCTGGTCTGTCATAATATAATAGAGACATTAGATCTAGCTGGTCTGTCATAATATAATAGAGACAGTAGATCTAGCTGGTCTGTCATAATATAATAGAGACAGTAGATCTAGCTGGTCTGTCATAATATAATAGAGACAGTAGATCTAGCTGGTCTGTCATAATATAATAGAAGACAGTAGATCTAGCTGGTCTGTCATAATATAATAGAGACAGTATATCTAGCTGGTCTGTCATAATATAATAGAGACAGTAGATGAGCTGGTCTGTAATAATATAATAGAGACAGTAGATCTAGCTGGTCTGTCATAATATAATAGAGACATTCGATCTAGCTGGTCTGTCATAATATAATAGAGACAGTAGATCGAGCTGGTCTGTCATGTTATAATGAGACAGTATATCGAGCTGGTCTGTCATGTTATAATTGAGACAGTAGATCTAGCTGGTCTGTCATAATATAATAGAGACATTAGCTCTAGATGGTCTGTCATAATATAATAGAGACAGTAGATCTAGCTGGTCTGTAATAATATAATAGAGACATTAGCTCTAGCTGGTATGTCATAATATAATAGAGACATTAGATCTAGCTGGTCTGTCATAATATAATAGAGACATTAGATTTAGCTGGTCTGTCATAATATAATAGAGACAGTAGATCTAGCTGGTCTGTCATAATATAATAGAGACAGTATATCTAGCTGGTATGTCATAATACAATAGAGACAGTAGATCTAGCTGGTCTGTCATAATACAAAAGAGACAGTAGATCTAGCTGGTCTGTCATAATATAATAGAGACAGTATATCTAGCTGGTCTGTCATAATATAATAGAGACAGTAGATCTAGCTGGTCTGTAATAATATAATAGAGACATTAGCTCTAGCTGGTATGTCATAATATAATAGAGACATTAGATCTAGCTGGTCTGTCATAATATAATAGAGACATTAGATTTAGCTGGTCTGTCATAATATAATAGAGACAGTATATCTAGCTGGTATGTCATAATACAATAGAGACAGTATATCTAGCTGGTCTGTCATAATATAATAGAGACAGTAGATCTAGCTGGTCTGTCATAATACAATAGAGACATTAGATATAGCCGATCTGTCATAATATAATAGAGACAGTAGATCTAGCTGGTCTGTCATAATATAAAAGAGACAGTAGATCATACTGGTCTGTCATAAGATAATAGAGACAGTAGATCTAGCTGGTCTGTAATAATATAATAGAGACATTAGATCTAGCCGATCTGTCATAATATAATAGAGACAGTATATCTAGCTGGTCTGTCATAATATAATAGAGATAGTAGATCTAGCTGGTCTGTCATAATATAATAGAGACATTAGATCTAGCTGGTCTGTCATAATATAACAGAGACAGTAGATTGAGCTGGTCTGTCATGTTATAATTGAGACAGTAGATCTAGCTGGTCTGTCATAATATAATAGAGACATTAGCTTTAGATGGTCTGTCATAATATAATAGAGACATTAGATCGAGCTGGTCTGTCATAATATAATAGAGACAGTAGATCTAGCTGGTCTGTAATAATATAATAGAGACAGTAGATCTAGCTGGTCTGTCATAATATAATAGAGACATTCGATCTAGCTGGTCTGTCATAATATAACAGAGACAGTAGATCGAGCTGGTCTGTCATGTTATAATTGAGACAGTATATCGAGCTGGTCTGTCATGTTATAATTGAGACAGTAGATCTAGCTGGTCTGTCATAATATAATAGAGACATTAGCTCTAGATGGTCTGTCATAATATAATAGAGACATTAGATCGAGCTGGTCTGTCATAATATAATAGAGACAGTAGATCTAGCTGGTCTGTAATAATATAATAGAGACATTAGCTCTAGCTGGTATGTCATAATATAATAGAGACATTAGATCTAGCTGGTCTGTCATAATATAATAGAGACATTAGATTTAGCTGGTCTGTCATAATATAATAGAGACAGTATATCTAGCTGGTATGTCATAATACAATAGAGACAGTAGATCTAGCTGGTCTGTCATAATACAAAAAGAGACAGTAGATCTAGCTGGTCTGTCATAATATAATAGAGACAGTATATCTAGCTGGTATGTCATAATACAATAGAGACAGTAGATCTAGCTGGTCTGTCATAATTTAAAAGAGACAGTAGATCTAGCTGGTCTGTCATAATATAATAGAGACATTAGATCGAGCCGATCTGTCATAATATAATAGAGACAGTATATCTAGCTGGTCTGTAATAATATAATAGAGACAGTAGATCTAGTTGGTATGTCATAATACAATAGAGACAGTAGATCTAGCTGGTCTGTCATAATATAGAAGATACAGTAGATCTAGCTGGTCTGTCATAATATAATAGAGACAGTATATCTAGCTGGTCTGTCATAATATAATAGAGACAGTATATTGAGCTGGTCTGTCATAATATAATAGAGACAGTAGATCTAGCTGGTCTGTCATAATATAATAGAGACAGTAGATCGAGCTGGTCTGTCATGTTATAATTGAGACAGTAAATCTAGCTGGTCTGTCATAATATAAAAGAGACAGTAGATCTAGCTGGTCTGTCATAATATAATAGAAACAGTAGATCTAGCTGGTCTGTCATAATATAATAGAGGCATTAGATCTAGCCGATCTGTCATAATATAATAGAGACAGTATATCTAGCTGGTCTGTCATAATATAAAAGAGTCAGTAGATCTAGCTGGTCGGTCATAATATAATAGAGACAGTATATCTAGATGGTCTGTCATAATATAATAGAGACAGTGATCTAGCTGGTCTGTCATAATATAATAGAGACAGTATATCTAGCTGGTCTGTCATAATATAATAGAGACAGTATATCTAGCTGGTCTGTCATAATATAGTAGAGACAGTATATCTAGCTGGTCTGTCATAATATAATAGAGACAGTATATCTAGCTGGTCTGTCATAATATAATAGAGACAGTAGATCTAGCTGGTCTGTCATAATTTAAAAGAGACAGTAGATCTAGCTGGTCTGTCATAATATAATAGAGACATTAGATCTAGCTGATCTGTCATAATATAATAGAGACAGTATATCTAGCTGGTCTGTAATAATATAATAGAGACAGTAGATCTAGTTGGTATGTCATAATACAATAGAGACAGTAGATCTAGCTGGTCTGTCATAATATAGAAGAGACAGTAGATCTAGCTGGTCTGTCATAATATAATAGAGACAGTATATCTAGCTGGTCTGTCATAATATAATAGAGACAGTATATTGAGCTGGTCTGTCATAATATAATAGAGACAGTAGATCTAGCTGGTCTGTCATAATATAATAGAGACAGTAGATCGAGCTGGTCTGTCATGTTATAATTGAGACAGTAAATCTAGCTGGTTTGTCATAATATAATAGAGACAGTATATCTCGCTGGTCTGTCATAATATAATAGAGACAGTATATCTAGCTGGTCTGTCATAATATAATAGAGACAGTATATCTAGCTGGTCTGTCATAATACAATAGAGACAGTAGATCTAGCTGGTCTGTCATAATATAAAAGAGACAGTAGATCTAGCTGGTCTGTCATAATATAATAGAAACAGTAGATCTAGCTGGTCTGTCATAATATAATAGAGGCATTAGATCTAGCCGATCTGTCATAATATAATAGAGACAGTAGATCTAGCTGGTCTGTCATAATATAAAAGAGACAGTAGATCTAGCTGGTCTGTCATAATATAATAGAGACAGTATATCTAGATGGTCTGTCATAATATAATAGAGACAGCGATCTAGCTGGTCTGTCATAATATAATAGAGACAGTATATCTAGCTGGTCTGTCATAATATAATAGAGACAGTATATCTAGCTGGTCTGTCATAATATAATAGAGACAGTATATCTAGCTGGTCTGTCATAATATAATAGAGACAGTATATCTAGCTGGTCTGTCATAATATAAAAGAGACAGTAGATCTAGCTGGTCTGTCATAATATAATAGAGACAGTAGATCTAGCTGGTCTGTCATAATATAATAGAGACAGTAGATCTAGCTGGTCTGTCATAATATAATAGAGACATTAGCTCTAGATGGTCTGTCATAATATAATAGAGACAGTAGATCTAGCTGGTCTGTCATAATATAATTGAAACATTTGATCTAGCTGGTCTGTCATAATATAACAGAGACAGTAGATCGAGCTGGTCTGTCATGTTATAATTGAGACAGTAGATCTAGCTGGTCTGTCATAATATAATAGAGACATTAGCTCTAGATGGTCTGTCATAATATAATAGAGACATTAGATCGAGCTGGTCTGTCATAATATAATAGAGACAGTAGATCTAGCTGGTCTGTCATAATATAATAGAGACATTAGCTCTAGCTGGTATGTCATAATATAATAGAGACATTAGATCTAGCTGGTCTGTCATAATATAATAGAGACATTAGATTTAGCTGGTCTGTCATAATATAATAGAGACAGTATATCTAGCTGGTATGTCATAATACAATAGAGACAGTAGATCTAGCTGGTCTGTCATAATATAAAAGAGACAGTAGATCTAGCTGGTCTGCCATAATATAATAGAGACAGTATATCTAGCTGGTATGTCATAATACAATAGAGACAGTATATCTAGCTGATCTGTCATAATATAATAGAGACAGTAGATCTAGCTGGTCTGTCATAATATAAAAGAGACAGTAGATCATACTGGTCTGTCATAAGATAATAGAGACAGTATATCTAGCTGGTCTGTAATAATATAATAGAGACATTAGATCTGGTCTGTCATAATATAATAGAGACAGTATATCTAGCTGGTCTGTCATAATATAATAGAGACAGTAGATCTAGCTGGTCTGTCATAATATAATAGAGACATTAGCTCTAGATGGTCTGTCATAATATAATAGAGACATTAGATCGAGCTGGTCTGTCATAATATAATAGAGACAGTAGATCTAGCTGGTCTGTGAAACATTTGATCTAGCTGGTCTGTCATAATATAACAGAGACAGTAGATCGAGCTGGTCTGTCATGTTATAATGAGACAGTAGATCTAGCTGGTCTGTCATAATATAATAGAGACATTAGCTCTAGATGGTCTGTCATAATATAATAGAGACATTAGATCGAGCTGGTCTGTCATAATATAATAGAGACAGTAGATCTAGCTGGTCTGTCATAATATAATAGAGACATTAGCTCTAGCTGGTCTGTCATAATATAATAGAGACATTAGATTTAGCTGGTCTGTCATAATATAATAGAGACAGTATATCAGCTGGTTGTCATAATACAATAGAGACAGTAGATCTAGCTGGTCTGTCATAATATAAAAGAGACAGTAGATCTAGCTGGTCTGCCATAATATAATTGAGACAGTATATCTAGCTGGTATGTCATAATACAATAGAGACAGTATATCTAGCTGGTCTGTCATAATATAATAGAGACAGTAGATCTAGCTGGTCTGTCATAATATAAAGAGACAGTAGATCATACTGGTCTGTCATAATATAATAGAGACAGTAGATCTAGCTGGTCTGTAATAATATAATAGAGACATTAGATCTAGCCGATCTGTCATAATATAATAGAGACAGTATATCTAGCTGGTCTGTCATAATATAATAGAGATAGTAGCTCTAGCTGGTCTGTCATAATATAATAGAGACATTAGCTCTAGATGGTCTGTCATAATATAATAGAGACATTAGATTTAGCTGGTCTGTCATAATATAATAGAGACAGTATATCTAGCTGGTATGTCATAATACAATAGAGACAGTAGATCTAGCTGGTCTGTCATAATATAAAAGAGACAGTAGATCTAGCTGGTCTGCCATAATATAATTGAGACAGTATATCTAGCTGGTATGTCATAATACAATAGAGACAGTATATCTAGCTGATCTGTCATAATATAATAGAGACAGTAGATCTAGCTGGTCTGTCATAATATAAAAGAGACAGTAGATCATACTGGTCTGTCATAAGATAATAGAGACAGTAGATCTAGCTGGTCTGTAATAATATAATAGAGACATTAGATCTAGCCGATCTGTCATAATATAATAGAGACAGTATATCTAGCTGGTCTGTCATAATATAATAGAGATAGTAGATCTAGCTGGTCTGTCATAATATAATAGAGACATTAGCTCTAGATGGTCTGTCATAATATAATAGAGACATTAGATCGAGCTGGTCTGTCATAATATAATAGAGACAGTAGATCTAGCTGGTCTGTAATAATATAATAGAGACAGTAGATCTAGCTGGTCTGTCATAATATAATAGAGACATTCGATCTAGCTGGTCTGTCATAATATAATAATATATATATATATATAATATATTTGTCGTCCTTAACGTAGGAGACTCTGCTAGCTAGCCATCAGCTAACAGCTAACAGCCAGCCAACGTCACCACACGTCTACTGATTCGAATTCAATCACCCGTCAGGTAGTATCACATTTTCATTTCATTTCATTACAGTACAACGGTTTGATTTGTTTGATCGTAGCTAGCTACATAGCTAGCTACATAGACGTCTTTGTTTCAAAGATAATTGTGTAGTCTAGAGCGATTTCCTAGGTTAGCTAGCCAGCTATTGTCGTTCTTTTACGCAACGTAACGTAAACAACACTGCTAGCTAGCCAGCTAGCCCCGAATAGCAGCACTGTAGAAACTATTACACTCAACGGAACGACTTGATTAGTGTAGTGTCAACAACGCAGCTACTGCCAGCCAGCCTACTTTAGCAGTACTGTATCATTTTAATAATTTTAGTCAATAAGATTCTTGCTACGTAAGCTTAACTTTCTGAACATTCGAGACGTGTAGTCCACTTGTCATTCCAATCTCCTTGCATTAGCGTAGCCTTTTCTGTAGCCTGTCAACTATGTGTCTGTCTATCCCTGTTCTCTCCTCTCTGCACAGACCATACAAACGCTCCACACCGCGTGGCCGCGGCCACCCTAATCTGTGGTCCCAGCGCGTACGACCCACGTGGAGTTCCAGGTCTCCGGTAGCCTCTGGAACTGCCGATCTGCGGCCAACAAGGCAGAGTTCATCTCAGCTTATGCCTCCCTCCAGTCCCTTGACTTCTTGGCACTGACGGAAACATGGATCACCACAGATAACACTGCTACTCCTACTGCTCTCTCCTCGTCCGCCCACGTGTTCTCGCACACCCCGAGAGCTTCTGGTCAGCGGGGTGGTGGCACCGGGATCCTCATCTCTCCCAAGTGGTCTTTTCTCTTTCTCCCCTCACCCATCTGTATATATCGCCTCCTTTGAATTCCATGCTGTCACAGTTACCAGCCCTTTCAAGCTTAACATCCTTATCATTTATCGCCCTCCAGGTTCCCTCGGAGAGTTCATCAAAGAGCTTGATGCCTTGATAAGCTCCTTTCCTGAGGACGGCTCACCTCTCACAGTTCTGGGCGACTTTAACCTCCCCACGTCTACCTTTGACTCATTCCTCTCTGCCTCCTTCTTTCCACTCCTCTCCTCTTTTGACCTCACCCTCTCACCTTCCCCCTACTCACAAGGCAGGCAATACGCTTGACCTCATCTTTACTAGATGCTGTTCTTCCACTAACCTCATTGCAACTCCCTCCTAGTCTCCGACCACTACCTTGTATCCTTTTCCCTCTCGCTCTCATCCAACACTTCCCACACTGCCCCTACTCGGATGGTATCGCGCCGTCCCAACCTTCGCTCTCTCTCCCCGCTACTCTCTCCTCTTCCATCCTATCATCTCTTCCCTCTGCTCAAACTTTCTCCAACCTATCTCCTGATTCTGCCTCCTCAACCCTCCTCTCCTCCCTTACTGCATCCTTTGACTCTCTATGTCCCCTATCCTCCAGGCCGGCTCGGTCCTCCCCCTCCCGCTCCGTGGCTCGACGACTCATTGCGAGCTCACAGAACAGGGCTCCGGGCAGCCGAGCGGAAATGGAGGAAAACTCGCCTCCCTGCGGACCTGGCATCCTTTCACTCCCTCCTCTCTACATTTTCCTCCTCTGTCTCTGCTGCTAAAGCCACTTTCTACCATTCTAAATTCCAAGCATCTGCCTCTAACCCTAGGAAGCTCTTTGCCACCTTCTCCTCCCTCCTGAATCCTCCCCCCTCCTCCCTCTCTGCAGATGACTTCTGTCAACCATTTTGAAAAGAAGGTCGACGACATCCGATCCTCGTTTTCTAAGTCAAACGACACCGCTGGTTCTGCTCACACTGCCCTACCCTATGCTCTGACCTCTTTCTCCCCTCTCTCTCCAGATGAAATCTCGCGTCTTGTGACGGCCGGCCGCCCAACAACCTGCCCGCTTGACCCTATCCCCTCCTCTCTTCTCCAGACCATTTCCGGAGACCTTCTCCCTTACCTCACCTCGCTCATCAACTCATCCCTGACCGCTGGCTACGTCCCTCCCGTCTTCAAGAGAGCGAGAGTTGCACCCCTTCTGAAAAAACCTACACTCGATCCCTCCGATGTCAACAACTACAGACCAGTATCCCTTCTCTCTTTTCTCTCCAAAACTCTTGAGCGTGCCGTCCTTGGCCAGCTCTATCGCTATCTCTCTCAGAATGACCTTCTTGATCCAAATCAGTCAGGTTTCAAGACTAGTCATTCAACTGAGACTGCTCTTCTCTGTATCAAGGAGGCGCTCCGCACTGCTAAAGCTAACTCTCTCTCCTCTGCTCTCATCCTTCTAGACCTATCGGCTGCCTTCGATACTGTGAACCATCAGATCCTCCTCTCCACCCTCTCCGAGTTGGGCATCTCGGCGCGGCCCACGCTTGGATTGCGTCCTACCTGACAGGTCGCTCCTACCAGGTGGCGTGGCGAGAATCTGTCTCCCTCACCACGCGCTCTCACCACTGGTGTCCCCAGGGCTCTGTTCTAGGCCCTCTCTTATTCTCGCTATACACCAAGTCACTTGGCTCTGTCATAACCTCACATGGTCTCTCCTATCATTGCTATGCAGACGACACACAATTAATCTTCTCCTTTCCCCCTTCTGATGACCAGGTGGCGAATCGCATCTCTGCATGTCTGGCAGACATATCAGTGTGGATGACGGATCACCACCTCAAGCTGAACCTCAGCAAGACGGAGCTCCTCTTCCTCCCGGGGAAGGACTGCCCGTTCCATGATCTCGCCATCACGGTTGACAACTCCATTGTGTCCTCCTCCCAGAGCTAAGAACCTTGGCGTGATCCTGGACAACACCCTGTCGTTCTCAACTAACATCAAGGCGGTGTCCCGTTCCTGTAGGTTCATGCTCTACAACATCCGCAGAGTACGACCCTGCCTCACACAGGAAGCGGCGCAGGTCCTAATCCAGGCACTTGTCATCTCCCGTCTTGATTACTGCAACTCGCTGTTGGCTGGGCTCCCTGCCTGTGCCATTAAACCCCTACAACTCATCCAGAACGCCGCAGCCCGTCTGGTGTTCAACCTTCCCAAGTTCTCTCACGTCACCCCGCTCCTCCACTCTCTCCACTGGCTTCCAGTTGAAGCTCGCATCCGCTACAAGACCATGGTGCTTGCCTACGGAGCTGTGAGGGGAACGGCACCTCAGTACCTGCAGGCTCTGATCAGGCCCTACACCCAAACAAGGGCACTGCGTTCATCCACCTCTGGCCTGCTCGCCTCCCTACCACTGAGGAAGTACAGTTCCCGCTCAGCCCAGTCAAAACTGTTCGCTGCTCTGGCCCCCAATGGTGGAACAAACACCCTCACGACGCCAGGACAGCGGAGTCAATCACCACCTTCCGGAGACACCTGAAACCCCACCTCTTCAAGGAATACCTAGGATAGGGTAAGTAAGGGAAAGTAATCCTTCTCACCCCCTTCTCCCCCAAAGAGATTTAGATGCAAGTGGCTGTTCCACTGGATGTCATAAGGTGTATGCACCAATTTGTAAGTCGCTCTGGATAAGAGCGTCTGCTAAATGACTTAAATGTAATGTAAGTGTAATATAACAGAGACAGTAGATCGAGCTGGTCTGTCATGTTATAATTGAGACAGTATATCTAGCTGGTCTGTCATAATATAATAGAGACAGTAGATCTAGCTGGTCTGTCATAATATAATAGAGACATTAGCTCTAGATGGTGTGTCATAATATAATAGAGACATTAGATCGAGCTGGTCTGTCATAATATAATAGAGACAGTAGATCTAGCTGGTCTGTAATAATATAATAGAGACATTAGCTCTAGCTGGTATGTCATAATATAATAGAGACATTAGATCTAGCTGGTCTGTCATAATATAATAGAGACATTAGATTTAGCTGGTCTGTCATAATATAATAGAGACAGTATATCTAGCTGGTATGTCATAATACAATAGATACAGTATATCTAGCTGGTCTGTCATAATACAATAGAGACAGTAGATCTAGCTGGTCTGTCATAATATAATAGAGACATTAGATCGAGCCGATCTGTCATAATATAATAGAGACAGTAGATCTAGCTGGTCTGTAATAATATAATAGAGACAGTAGATCTAGCTGGTCTGTCATAATATAATAGAGACATTAGATCGAGCCGATCTGTCATAATATAATAGAGACAGTAGATCTAGCTGGTCTGTAATAATATAATAGAGACATTAGCTCTAGATGGTGTGTCATAATATAATAGAGACATTAGATCGAGCTGGTCTGTCATAATATAATAGAGACAGTAGATCTAGCTGGTATGTCATAATACAATAGAGACAGTAGATCTAGCTGGTCTGTCATAATATAATAGAGACAGTAGATCTAGCTGGTCTGTCATAATATAATAGAGACAGTATATCTAGCTGGTATGTCATAATACAATAGATACAGTATATCTAGCTGGTCTGTCATAATACAATAGAGACAGTAGATCTAGCTGGTCTGTCATAATTTAAAAGAGACAGTAGATCTAGCTGGTCTGTCATAATATAATAGAGACATTAGATCGAGCCGATCTGTCATAATATAATAGAGACAGTAGATCTAGCTGGTCTGTAATAATATAATAGAGACAGTAGATCTAGTTGGTATGTCATAATACAATAGAGACAGTAGATCTAGCTGGTCTGTCATAATATAAAAGAGACAGTAGATCTAGCTGGTCTGTCATAATATAATAGAGACAGTATATCTAGCTGGTCTGTCATAATATAATAGAGACAGTATATCGAGCTGGTCTGTCATAATATAATAGAGACATTAGATTTAGCTGGTCTGTCATAATATAATAGAGACAGTATATCTAGCTGGTATGTCATAATACAATAGAGACAGTAGATCTAGCTGGTCTGTCATAATATAAAAGAGACAGTAGATCTAGCTGGTCTGTCATAATATAATAGAGACAGTATATCTAGCTGGTATGTCATAATACAATAGATACAGTATATCTAGCTGGTCTGTCATAATACAATAGAGACAGTAGATCTAGCTGGTCTGTCATAATTTAAAAGAGACAGTAGATCTAGCTGGTCTGTCATAATATAATAGAGACATTAGATCGAGCCGATCTGTCATAATATAATAGAGACAGTAGATCTAGCTGGTCTGTAATAATATAATAGAGACAGTAGATCTAGCTGGTCTGTCATAATATAATAGAGACATTAGATCGAGCCGATCTGTCATAATATAATAGAGACAGTAGATCTAGCTGGTCTGTCATAATATAATAGAGACATTAGCTCTAGATGGTGTGTCATAATATAATAGAGACATTAGATCGAGCTGGTCTGTCATAATATAATAGAGACAGTAGATCTAGCTGGTCTGTAATAATATAATAGAGACATTAGCTCTAGCTGGTATGTCATAATATAATAGAGACATTAGATCTAGCTGGTCTGTCATAATATAATAGAGACATTAGATTTAGCTGGTCTGTCATAATATAATAGAGACAGTATATCTAGCTGGTATGTCATAATACAATAGAGACAGTAGATCTAGCTGGTCTGTCATAATATAAAAGAGACAGTAGATCTAGCTGGTCTGTCATAATATAATAGAGACAGTATATCTAGCTGGTATGTCATAATACAATAGATACAGTATATCTAGCTGGTCTGTCATAATACAATAGAGACAGTAGATCTAGCTGGTCTGTCATAATTTAAAAGAGACAGTAGATCTAGCTGGTCTGTCATAATATAATAGAGACATTAGATCGAGCCGATCTGTCATAATATAATAGAGACAGTAGATCTAGCTGGTCTGTAATAATATAATAGAGACAGTAGATCTAGTTGGTATGTCATAATACAATAGAGACAGTAGATCTAGCTGGTCTGTCATAATATAAAAGAGACAGTAGATCTAGCTGGTCTGTCATAATATAATAGAGACAGTATATCTAGCTGGTCTGTCATAATATAATAGAGACAGTATATCGAGCTGGTCTGTCATAATATAATAGAGACAGTAGATCTAGCAGGTCTGTCATAATATAATAGAGACAGTAGATCGAGCTGGTCTGTCATGTTATAATTGAGACAGTAAATCTAGCTGGTCTGTCATAATATAATAGAGACAGTATATCTAGCTGGTCTGTCATAATATAATAGAGACAGTATATCTAGCTGGTCTGTCATAATACAATAGAGACAGTAGATCTAGCTGGTCTGTCATAATATAAAGAGACAGTAGATCTAGCTGGTCTGTCATAATATAATAGAAACAGTAGATCTAGCTGGTCTGTCATAATATAATAGAGGCATTAGATCTAGCCGATCTGTCATAATATAATAGAGACAGTAGATCTAGCTGGTCTGTCATAATATAAAAGAGACAGTAGATCTAGCTGGTCTGTCATAATATAATAGAGACAGTATATCTAGATGGTCTGTCATAATATAATAGAGACAGTATATCTAGCTGGTCTGTCATAATATAATAGAGACAGTATATCTAGCTGGTCTGTCATAATATAATAGAGACAGTATATCTAGCTGGTCTGTCATAATATAATAGAGACAGTATATCTAGCTGGTCTGTCATAATATAATAGAGACAGTATATCTAGCTGGTTTGTCATAATATAATAGAGACAGTAGATCTAGCTGGTCTGTCATAATAAAATAGAGACAGTAGATCTAGCTGGTCTGTCATAATATAATAGAGACAGTATATCTAGCTGGTATGTCATAATATAATAGAGACAGTATATCTAGCTGGTCTGTCATAATATAATAGAGACAGTATATCTAGCTGGTCTGTCATAATATAATAGAGACAGTATATCTAGCTGGTCTGTCATAATATAATATAGACAGTATATCTAGCTGGTCTGTCATAATATAATAGAGACAGTATATCTAGCTGGTCTGTCATAATATAATAGAGACAGTAGATCTAGCTGGTCTGTCATAATATAATAGAGACAGTAGATCTAGCTGGTCTGTCATAATACAATAGAGACATTAGATCTAGCCGATCTGTCATAATATAATAGAGACAGTAGATCTAGAAGGTCTGTCATAATATAAAGAGACAGTAGATCATACTGGTCTGTCATAATATAATAGAGACAGTAGATCTAGCTGGTCTGTAATAATATAATAGAGACAGTAGATCTAGCTGGTCTGTCATTATATTATAGAAATAGTAGATCTAGCTGGTCTGTCATAATATAATAGAAACAGTAGATCTAGCTGGTCTGTCATAATATAATAGAGACAGTAGATCTAGCTGGTCTGTCATAATATAATAGAGACAGTATATCTAGCTGGTCTGTCATATCATAATAGAGACATTAGATCTAGCTGGTCTGTCATAATATAATAGAGACAGTAGATCTAGCTGGTCTGTCATTATATTATAGAAATAGTAGATCTAGCTGGTCTGTCATAATATAATAGAAACAGTAGATCTAGCTGGTCTGTCATAATATAATAGAGACAGTATATCTAGCTGGTCTGTCATAATATAATAGAGACAGTAGATCTAGCTGGTCTGTCATAATATAAAAGAGACAGTAGATCTAGCTGGTCTGTCATAATATAATAGAGACATTAGATCGAGCCGATCTGTCATAATATAATAGAGACAGTAGATCTAGCTGGTCTGTAATAATATAATAGAGACAGTAGATCGAGCTGGTCTGTCATAATACAATAGAGACAGTAGATCTAGCTGGTCTGTCATAATATAATAGAAACAGTAGATCTAGCTGGTCTGTCATAATATAATAGAGGCATTAGATCTAGCCGATCTGTCATAATATAATAGAGACAGTAGATCTAGCTGGTCTGTCATAATATAAAAGAGACAGTAGATCTAGCTGGTCTGTCATAATATAATAGAGACAGTAGATCTAGCTGGTATGTCATAATACAATAGAGACAGTAGATCTAGCTGGTCTGTCATAATATAATAGAGACAGTAGATCTAGCTGGTCTGTCATTATATTATAGAAATAGTAGATCTAGCTGGTCTGTCATAATATAATAGAAACAGTAGATCTAGCTGGTCTGTCATAATATAATAGAGACAGTAGATCTAGCTGGTCTGTCATAATATAATAGAGACAGTAGATCGAGCTGGTCTGTCATATTATAATAGAGACAGTAGATCTAGCTGGTCTGTCATAATATAATAGAAACAGTATATCTAGCTGGTATGTCATAATACAATAGAGACAGTAGTTCTAGCTGGTCTGGCATAATACAATAGAGACAGTAGATCTAGCTGGTCTGTCATAATATAAAAGAGACAGTAGATCTAGCTGGTCTGTCATAATATAATAGAGACATTAGATCTAGCGGTCTGTAATAATATAATAGCGACATTAGATCTAGCTGGTCTGTAATAATATAATAGAGACATTATATCTAGCTGGTCTGTCATAATATAATAGAGACAGTAGATCTAGCTGGTCTGTCATAATATAATAGAGACAGTAGATCTAGCTGGTCTGTCATAATATAAAAGAGACAGTAGATCTAGCTGGTCTGTCATAATATAACAGAGACAGTAGATCGAGCTGGTCTGTCATGTTATAATTGAGACAGTAGATCTAGCTGGTCTGTCATAATATAATAGAGACAGTATATCATACTGGTCTGTCATAATATAATAGAGACATTAGATCTAGCTGGTCTGTGATAATATAACAGAGACAGTAGATCGAGCTGGTCTGTCATGTTATAATTGAGACAGTAGATCTAGCTGGTCTGTCATAATACAATAGAGACAGTAGATCTAGCTGGTCTGTAATAACATAATAGAGACAGTAGATCTAGCTGGTCTGTCATAATATAATAGAGACATTAGATCTAGCTGGTCTGTCATAATATAACAGAGACAGTAGATCTAGCTGGTCTGTCATAATATAATAGAGACATTAGATCTTGCTGGTCTGTCATAATATAATAGCGACATTAGATCTAGCCGGTCTGTAATAATATAATAGAGACAGTATATCTAGCTGGTATGTCATAATACAATATAGACAGTAGTTCTAGCCGGTCTGTCATAATACAATAGAGACAGTAGATCTAGCTGGTCTGTCATAATATAATAGAGACATTAGATCTAGCCGGTCTGTCATAATATAATAGAGACAGTAGATCTAGCTGGTCTGTAATAACATAATAGAGACAGTAGATCTAGCTGGTCTGTCATAATATAATAGAGACATTAGATCTAGCTGGTCTGTCATAATATAACAGAGACAGTAGATCGAGCTGGTCTGTCATGTTATAATTGAGACAGTAGATCTAGCTGGTCTGTCATAATATAATAGAGACAGTAGATCGAGCTGGTCTGTCATATTATAATAGACACAGTAGATCTAGCTGGTCTGTCATAATATAATAGAAACAGTATGTCTAGCTGGTATGTCATAATACAATAGAGACAGTAGTTCTAGCTGGTCTGGCATAATACAATAGAGACAGTAGATCTAGCTTGTCTGTCATAATATAAAAGAGACAGTAGATCTCGCTGGTCTGTCATAATATAATAGAGACATTAGATCTAGCCGATCTGTCATAATATAATAGAGACAGTAGATCAAGCTGGTCTGTCATAATAACATAGAGACATTAGATCTAGCCGGTCTGTAATAATATAATAGCGACATTAGATCTAGCTGGTCTGTAATAATATAATAGAGACATTATATTTAGCTGGTCTGTCATAATATAATAGAGACAGTAGATCTAGCTGGTCTGTCATAATATAAAAGAGACAGTAGATCTAGCTGGTCTGTCATAATATAATAGAGACAGTAGATCTAGCTGGTCTGTCATAATATAAAAGAGACAGTAGATCTAGCTGGTCTGTCATAATATAACAGAGACAGTAGATCGAGCTGGTCTGTCATGTTATAATTGAGACAGTAGATCTAGCTGGTCTGTCATAATATAATAGAGACAGTATATCTAGCTGGTCTGTCATAATATAATAGAAACAGTATATCTAGCTGGTATGTCATAATACAATAGAGACAGTAGTTCTAGCTGGTCTGTCATAATACAATAGAGACAGTAGATCTAGCTGGTATGTCATAATATAATAGAGACAGTAGATCTAGCTGGTCTGTCATAATATAATAGAGACAGTATATCTAGCTGGTATGTCATAATACAATCGAGACAGTATATCTAGCTGGTCTGTCATAATACAATAGAGACAGTAGATCTAGCTGGTCTGTCATAATTTAAAAGAGACAGTAGATCTAGCTGGTCTGTCATAATATAATAGAGACATTATATCTAGCCGATCTGTCATAATATAATAGAGACAGTAGAACAAGCTGGTCTGTCATTATATTATTGAAATAGTAGATCTAGCTGGTCTGTCATAATATAATAGAAACAGTAGATCTAGCTGGTCTGTCATAATATAATAAAGACATTAGATCTAGCCGATCTGTCATAATATAATAGAGACAGTAGATCTAGCTGGTCTGTCATAATATAATAGAGACAGTATATCCAGCTGGTATGTCATAATACAATAGAGGCAGTAGATCTAGCTGGTCTGTCATAATACAATAGAGACAGTAGATCTAGCTGGTCTGTCATATTATAATAGAGACATTAGATCTAGCTGGTCTGTCATAATATAATAGAGACAGTATATCCAGCTGGTATGTCATAATACAATAGAGACAGTAGATCTAGCTGGTCTGTCATAATACAATAGAGACAGTAGATCTAGCTGGTCTGTCATATTATAATAGAGACATTAGATCTAGCTGGTCTGTCATAATACAATAGAGACAGTAGATCTAGCTGGTCTGTCATTATATTATAGAAATAGTAGATCTAGCTGGTCTGTCATAATATAATAGAAACAGTAGATCTAGCTGGTCTGTCATAATATAATAGAGACAGTAGATCTAGCTGGTCTGTCATAATATAATAGAGACAGTAGATCGAGTTGGTCTGTCATATATAATAGACACAGTAGATCTAGCTGGTATGTCATAATACAATAGAGACAGTAGTTCTAGCTGGTCTGGCATAATACAATAGAGACAGTAGATCTAGCTTGTCTGTCATAATATAAAAGAGACAGTAGATCTAGCTGGTCTGTCATAATATAATAGAGACATTAGATCTAGCCGATCTGTCATGATATAAAAGAGACAGTAGATCTAGCAGGTCTGTCATAATATAATAGAGACAGTAGATCTAGCTGTTCTGTCATAATATAATAGAGACAGTAGATCTAGCTGGTCTGTCATAATATAATAGAGACATTAGATCTAGCCGGTCTGTAATAATATAATAGCGACATTAGATCTAGCTGGTCTGTAATAATATAATAGAGACATTATATCTAGCTGGTCTGTCATAATATAATAGAGACAGTAGATCTAGCTGGTCTGTCATAATATAATAGAGACAGTAGATCTAGCTGGTCTGTCATAATATAAAAGAGACAGTAGATCTAGCTGGTCTGTCATAATATAACAGAGACAGTAGATCGAGCTGGTCTGTCATGTTATAATTGAGACAGTAGATCTAGCTGGTCTGTCATAATATAATAGAGACAGTATATCATACTGGTCTGTCATAATATAATAGAGACATTAGATCTAGCTGGTCTGTCATAATACAATAGAGACAGTAGTTCTAGCCGGTCTGTCATAATACAATAGAGACAGTAGATCTAGCTGGTCTGTCATAATACAATAGAGACAGTAGATCTAGCTGGTCTGTCATAATATAATAGAGACAGTAGATCTAGCTGGTCTGTCATAATATAATAGAGACAGTAGATCTAGCTGGTCTGTCATAATATAATAGAGACAGTATATCCAGCTGGTATGTCATAATACAATAGAGGCAGTAGATCTAGCTGGTCTGTCATAATACAATAGAGACAGTAGATCTAGCTGGTCTGTCATATTATAATAGAGACAGTATATCTAGCTGGTATGTCATAATACAACCGAGACAGTATATCTAGCTGGTCTGTCATAATACAATAGAGACAGTAGATCTAGCTGGTCTGTCATAATTTAAAAGAGACAGTAGATCTAGCTGGTCTGTCATAATATAATAGAGACATTATATCTAGCGATCTGTCATAATATAATAGAGACAGTAGAACAAGCTGGTCTGTCATTATATTATTGAAATAGTAGATCTAGCTGGTCTGTCATAATATAATAGAAACAGTAGATCTAGCTGGTCTGTCATAATATAATAAAGACATTAGATCTAGCCGATCTGTCATAATATAATAGAGACAGTAGATCTAGCTGGTCTGTCATAATATAATAGAGACAGTATATCCAGCTGGTATGTCATAATACAATAGAGGCAGTAGATCTAGCTGGTCTGTCATAATACAATAGAGACAGTAGATCTAGCTGGTCTGTCATATTATAATAGAGACATTAGATCTAGCTGGTCTGTCATAATATAATAGAGACAGTATATCCAGCTGGTATGTCATAATACAATAGAGACAGTAGATCTAGCTGGTCTGTCATAATACAATAGAGACAGTAGATCTAGCTGGTCTGTCATATTATAATAGAGACATTAGATCTAGCTGGTCTGTCATAATACAATAGAGACAGTAGATCTAGCTGGTCTGTCATTATATTATAGAAATAGTAGATCTAGCTGGTCTGTCATAATATAATAGAAACAGTAGATCTAGCTGGTCTGTCATAATATAATAGAGACAGTAGATCTAGCTGGTCTGTCATAATATAATAGAGACAGTAGATCGAGCTGGTCTGTCATATTATAATAGACACAGTAGATCTAGCTGGTCTGTCATAATATAATAGAGACAGTAGTTCTAGCTGGTCTGGCATAATACAATAGAGACAGTAGATCTAGCTTGTCTGTCATAATATAAAAGAGACAGTAGATCTAGCTGGTCTGTCATAATATAATAGAGACATTAGATCTAGCCGATCTGTCATGATATAAAGAGACAGTAGATCTAGCAGGTCTGTCATAATATAATAGAGACAGTAGATCTAGCTGTTCTGTCATAATATAATAGAGACAGTAGATCTAGCTGGTCTGTCATAATATAATAGAGACATTAGATCTAGCCGGTCTGTAATAATATAATAGCGACATTAGATCTAGCTGGTCTGTAATAATATAATAGAGACATTATATCTAGCTGGTCTGTCATAATATAATAGAGACAGTAGATCTAGCTGGTCTGTCATAATATAATAGAGACAGTAGATCTAGCTGGTCTGTCATAATATAAAAGAGACAGTAGATCTAGCTGGTCTGTCATAATATAACAGAGACAGTAGATCGAGCTGGTCTGTCATGTTATAATTGAGACAGTAGATCTAGCTGGTCTGTCATAATATAATAGAGACAGTATATCATACTGGTCTGTCATAATATAATAGAGACATTAGATCTAGCTGGTCTGTCATAATACAATAGAGACAGTAGTTCTAGCCGGTCTGTCATAATACAATAGAGACAGTAGATCTAGCTGGTCTGTCATAATACAATAGAGACAGTAGATCTAGCTGGTCTGTCATAATATAATAGAGACAGTAGATCTAGCTGGTCTGTCATAATATAATAGAGACAGTAGATCTAGCTGGTCTGTCATAATATAATAGAGACATTAGATCTTGCTGGTCTGTCATAATATAATAGAGACATTAGATCTAGCCGGTCTGTAATAATATAATAGAGACAGTATATCTAGCTGGTCTGTCATAATATAATAGAGATAGTAGATCTAGCTGGTCTGTCATAATATAATAGAGACATTAGCTCTAGATGGTCTGTAATAATATAATAGAGACAGTAGATCTAGCTGGTCTGTCATAATATAATAGAGACATTAGATCTAGCTGGTCTGTCATAATATAACAGAGACAGTAGATCGAGCTGGTCTGTCATGTTATAATTGAGACAGTAGATCTAGCTGGTCTGTCATAATATAATAGAGACATTAGCTCTAGATGGTCTGTCATAATATAATAGAGACATTAGATCGAGCTGGTCTGTCATAATATAATAGAGACAGTAGATCTAGCTGGTCTGTAATAATATAATAGAGACATTAGCTCTAGCTGGTATGTCATAATATAATAGAGACATTAGATCTAGCTGGTCTGTCATAATATAATAGAGATAGTAGATCTAGCTGGTCTGTCATAATATAATAGAGACATTAGCTCTAGATGGTCTGTAATAATATAATAGAGACAGTAGATCTAGCTGGTCTGTCATAATATAATAGAGACATTCGATCTCGCTGGTCTGTCATAATATAACAGAGACAGTAGATCGAGCTGGTCTGTCATGTTATAATTGAGACAGTATATCTAGCTGGTCTGTCATAATATAATAGAGACAGTAGATCTAGCTGGTCTGTCATAATATAATAGAGACATTAGCTCTAGATGGTCTGTCATAATATAATAGAGACATTAGATCGAGCTGGTCTGTCATAATATAATAGAGACAGTAGATCTAGCTGGTCTGTAATAATATAATAGAGACAGTAGATCTAGCTGGTCTGTCATAATATAATAGAGACATTCGATCTAGCTGGTCTGTCATAATATAACAGAGACAGTAGATCGAGCTGGTCTGTCATGTTATAATTGAGACAATATATCTAGCTGGTCTGTCATAATATAATAGAGACAGTAGATCTAGCTGGTCTGTCATAATATAATAGAGACATTAGCTCTAGATGGTCTGTCATAATATAATAGAGACATTAGATTGAGCTGGTCTGTCATAATATAATAGAGACAGTAGATCTAGCTGGTCTGTAATAATATAATAGAGACAGTAGATCTAGCTGGTCTGTCATAATATAATAGAGACATTAGATCTAGCTGGTCTGTCATAATATAACAGAGACAGTAGATCGAGCTGGTCTGTCATGTTATAATTGAGACAGTAGATCTAGCTGGTCTGTCATAATATAATAGAGACATTAGCTCTAGATGGTCTGTCATAATATAATAGAGACATTAGATCGAGCTGGTCTGTCATAATATAATAGAGACATTCGATCTCGCTGGTCTGTCATAATATAACAGAGACAGTAGATCGAGCTGGTCTGTCATGTTATAATTGAGACAGTATATCTAGCTGGTCTGTCATAATACAATAGAGGCAGTAGATCTAGCTGGTCTGTCATAATACAATAGAGACAGTAGATCTAGCTGGTCTGTCATATTATAATAGAGACATTAGATTTAGCTGGTCTGTCATAATATAATAGAGACAGTATATCTAGCTGGTATGTCATAATACAATAGAGACAGTAGATCTAGCTGGTCTGTCATAATACAAAAGAGACAGTAGATCTAGCTGGTCTGTCATAATATAATAGAGACAGTATATCTAGCTGGTATGTCATAATACAATAGAGACAGTATATCTAGCTGGTCTGTCATAATATAATAGAGACAGTAGATCTAGCTGGTCTGTCATAATACAATAGAGACATTAGATCTAGCCTGGTCTGTCATAATATAATAGAGACAGTAGATCTAGCTGGTCTGTCATGTAATATAAAAGAGACAGTAGATCATACTGGTCTGTCATAAGATAATAGAGACAGTAGATCTAGCTGGTCTGTAATAATATAATAGAGACATTAGATCTAGCCGATCTCTCATAATATAATAGAGACAGTATATCTAGCTGGTCTGTCATAATATAATAGAGATAGTAGATCTAGCTGGTCTGTCATAATATAATAGAGACATTAGATCTAGCTGGTCTGTCATAATATAATAGAGACAGTAGATCGAGCTGGTCTGTCATGTTATAATTGAGACAGTAGATCTAGCTGGTCTGTCATAATATAATAGAGACATTAGCTCTAGATGGTCTGTCATAATATAATAGAGACATTAGATCGAGCTGGTCTGTCATAATATAATAGAGACATTAGCTTTAGATGGTCTGTCATAATATAATAGAGACATTAGATCGAGCTGGTCTGTCATAATATAATAGAGACAGTAGATCGAGCTGGTCTGTCATGTTATAATTGAGACAGTAGATCTAGCTGGTCTGTCATAATATAATAGAGACATTAGCTCTAGATGGTCTGTCATAATATAATAGAGACATTAGATCGAGCTGGTCTGTCATAATATAATAGAGACAGTAGATCTAGCTGGTCTGTAATAATATAATAGAGACAGTAGATCTAGCTGGTCTGTCATAATATAATAGAGACATTCGATCTAGCTGGTCTGTCATAATATAACAGAGACAGTAGATCGAGCTGGTCTGTCATGTTATAATTGAGACAGTATATCGAGCTGGTCTGTCATGTTATAATTGAGACAGTAGATCTAGCTGGTCTGTCATAATATAATAGAGACATTAGCTCTAGATGGTCTGTCATAATATAATAGAGACAGTAGATCTAGCTGGTCTGTAATAATATAATAGAGACATTAGATTTAGCTGGTCTGTCATAATATAATAGAGACAGTAGATCTAGCTGGTCTGTCATAATATAATAGAGACATTAGCTCTAGATGGTCTGTCATAATATAATAGAGACATTAGATTGAGCTGGTCTGTCATAATATAATAGAGACAGTAGATCTAGCTGGTCTGTCATAATATAATAGAGACAGTAGATCTAGCTGGTCTGTCATAATATAATAGAGACATTAGATCTAGCTGGTCTGTCATAATATAATAGAGACAGTAGATCTAGCTGGTCTGTCATGTTATAATTGAGACAGTAGATCTAGCTGGTCTGTCATAATATAATAGAGACATTAGCTCTAGATGGTCTGTAATAATATAATAGAGACAGTAGATCTAGCTGGTCTGTCATAATATAATAGAGACATTCGATCTCGCTGGTCTGTCATAATATAACAGAGACAGTAGATCGAGCTGGTCTGTCATGTTATAATTGAGACAGTATATCTAGCTGGTCTGTCATAATACAATAGAGGCAGTAGATCTAGCTGGTCTGTCATAATACAATAGAGACAGTAGATCTAGCTGGTCTGTCATATTATAATAGAGACATTAGATTTAGCTGGTCTGTCATAATATAATAGAGACAGTATATCTAGCTGGTATGTCATAATACAATAGAGACAGTAGATCTAGCTGGTCTGTCATAATACAAAAGAGACAGTAGATCTAGCTGGTCTGTCATAATATAATAGAGACAGTATATCTAGCTGGTATGTCATAATACAATAGAGACAGTATATCTAGCTGGTCTGTCATAATATAATAGAGACAGTAGATCTAGCTGGTCTGTCATAATACAATAGAGACATTAGATCTAGCCGATCTGTCATAATATAATAGAGACAGTAGATCTAGCTGGTCTGTCATAATATAAAAGAGACAGTAGATCATACTGGTCTGTCATAAGATAATAGAGACAGTAGATCTAGCTGGTCTGTAATAATATAATAGAGACATTAGATCTAGCTGATCTGTCATAATATAATAGAGACAGTATATCTAGCTGGTCTGTCATAATATAATAGAGATAGTAGATCTAGCTGGTCTGTCATAATATAATAGAGACATTAGATCTAGCTGGTCTGTCATAATATAACAGAGACAGTAGATCGAGCTGGTCTGTCATGTTATAATTGAGACAGTAGATCTAGCTGGTCTGTCATAATATAATAGAGACATTAGCTCTAGATGGTCTGTCATAATATAATAGAGACATTAGATCGAGCTGGTCTGTCATAATATAATAGAGACATTAGCTTTAGATGGTCTGTCATAATATAATAGAGACATTAGATCGAGCTGGTCTGTCATAATATAATAGAGACAGTAGATCGAGCTGGTCTGTCATGTTATAATTGAGACAGTAGATCTAGCTGGTCTGTCATAATATAATAGAGACATTAGCTCTAGATGGTCTGTCATAATATAATAGAGACATTAGATCGAGCTGGTCTGTCATAATATAATAGAGACAGTAGATCTAGCTGGTCTGTAATAATATAATAGAGACAGTAGATCTAGCTGGTCTGTCATAATATAATAGAGACATTCGATCTAGCTGGTCTGTCATAATATAACAGAGACAGTAGATCGAGCTGGTCTGTCATGTTATAATTGAGACAGTATATCGAGCTGGTCTGTCATGTTATAATTGAGACAGTAGATCTAGCTGGTCTGTCATAATATAATAGAGACATTAGCTCTAGATGGTCTGTCATAATATAATAGAGACAGTAGATCTAGCTGGTCTGTAATAATATAATAGAGACATTAGCTCTAGCTGGTATGTCATAATATAATAGAGACATTAGATCTAGCTGGTCTGTCATAATATAATAGAGACATTAGATTTAGCTGGTCTGTCATAATATAATAGAGACAGTAGATCTAGCTGGTCTGTCATAATATAATAGAGACAGTATATCTAGCTGGTATGTCATAATACAATAGAGACAGTAGATCTAGCTGGTCTGTCATAATACAAAAGAGACAGTAGATCTAGCTGGTCTGTCATAATATAATAGAGACAGTATATCTAGCTGGTCTGTCATAATATAATAGAGACAGTAGATCTAGCTGGTCTGTAATAATATAATAGAGACATTAGCTCTAGCTGGTATGTCATAATATAATAGAGACATTAGATCTAGCTGGTCTGTCATAATATAATAGAGACATTAGATTTAGCTGGTCTGTCATAATATAATAGAGACAGTATATCTAGCTGGTATGTCATAATACAATAGAGACAGTAGATCTAGCTGGTCTGTCATAATACAAAAGAGACAGTAGATCTAGCTGGTCTGTCATAATATAATAGAAACAGTATATCTAGCTGGTATGTCATAATACAATAGAGACAGTATATCTAGCTGGTCTGTCATAATATAATAGAGACAGTAGATCTAGCTGGTCTGTCATAATACAATAGAGACATTAGATATAGCCGATCTGTCATAATATAATAGAGACAGTAGATCTAGCTGGTCTGTCATAATATAAAAGAGACAGTAGATCATACTGGTCTGTCATAAGATAATAGAGACAGTAGATCTAGCTGGTCTGTAATAATATAATAGAGACATTAGATCTAGCCGATCTGTCATAATATAATAGAGACAGTATATCTAGCTGGTCTGTCATAATATAATAGAGATAGTAGATCTAGCTGGTCTGTCATAATATAATAGAGACATTAGATCTAGCTGGTCTGTCATAATATAACAGAGACAGTAGATCGAGCTGGTCTGTCATGTTATAATTGAGACAGTAGATCTAGCTGGTCTGTCATAATATAATAGAGACATTAGCTTTAGATGGTCTGTCATAATATAATAGAGACATTAGATCGAGCTGGTCTGTCATAATATAATAGAGACAGTAGATCTAGCTGGTCTGTAATAATATAATAGAGACAGTAGATCTAGCTGGTCTGTCATAATATAATAGAGACATTCGATCTAGCTGGTCTGTCATAATATAACAGAGACAGTAGATCGAGCTGGTCTGTCATGCTATAATTGAGACAGTATATCGAGCTGGTCTGTCATGTTATAATTGAGACAGTAGATCTAGCTGGTCTGTCATAATATAATAGAGACATTAGCTCTAGATGGTCTGTCATAATATAATAGAGACATTAGATCGAGCTGGTCTGTCATAATATAATAGAGACAGTAGATCTAGCTGGTCTGTAATAATATAATAGAGACATTAGCTCTAGCTGGTATGTCATAATATAATAGAGACATTAGATCTAGCTGGTCTGTCATAATATAATAGAGACATTAGATTTAGCTGGTCTGTCATAATATAATAGAGACAGTATATCTAGCTGGTATGTCATAATACAATAGAGACAGTAGATCTAGCTGGTCTGTCATAATACAAAAGAGACAGTAGATCTAGCTGGTCTGTCATAATATAATAGAGACAGTATATCTAGCTGGTATGTCATAATACAATAGAGACAGTAGATCTAGCTGGTCTGTCATAATTTAAAAGAGACAGTAGATCTAGCTGGTCTGTCATAATATAATAGAGACATTAGATCGAGCCGATCTGTCATAATATAATAGAGACAGTATATCTAGCTGGTCTGTAATAATATAATAGAGACAGTAGATCTAGTTGGTATGTCATAATACAATAGAGACAGTAGATATAGTTGGTCTGTCATAATATAGAAGATACAGTAGATCTAGCTGGTCTGTCATAATATAATAGAGACAGTATATCTAGCTGGTCTGTCATAATATAATAGAGACAGTATATTGAGCTGGTCTGTCATAATATAATAGAGACAGTAGATCTAGCTGGTCTGTCATAATATAATAGAGACAGTAGATCGAGCTGGTCTGTCATGTTATAATTGAGACAGTAAATCTAGCTGGTCTGTCATAATATAAAAGAGACAGTAGATCTAGCTGGTCTGTCATAATATAATAGAAACAGTAGATCTAGCTGGTCTGTCATAATATAATAGAGGCATTAGATCTAGCCGATCTGTCATAATATAATAGAGACAGTATATCTAGCTGGTCTGTCATAATATAAAAGAGTCAGTAGATCTAGCTGGTCTGTCATAATATAATAGAGACAGTATATCTAGATGGTCTGTCATAATATAATAGAGACAGTGATCTAGCTGGTCTGTCATAATATAATAGAGACAGTATATCTAGCTGGTCTGTCATAATATAATAGAGACAGTATATCTAGCTGGTCTGTCATAATATAGTAGAGACAGTATATCTAGCTGGTCTGTCATAATATAATAGAGACAGTATATCTAGCTGGTCTGTCATAATATAATAGAGACAGTAGATCTAGCTGGTCTGTCATAATTTAAAAGAGACAGTAGATCTAGCTGGTCTGTCATAATATAATAGAGACATTAGATCGAGCCGATCTGTCATAATATAATAGAGACAGTATATCTAGCTGGTCTGTAATAATATAATAGAGACAGTAGATCTAGCTGGTCTGTCATAATATAATAGAGACAGTAGATCTAGCTGGTCTGTCATAATATAATAGAGACAGTAGATCTAGCTGGTCTGTAATAATATAATAGAGACATTAGCTCTAGCTGGTATGTCATAATATAATAGAGACATTAGATCTAGCTGGTCTGTCATAATATAATAGAGACATTAGATTTAGCTGGTCTGTCATAATATAATAGAGACAGTATATCTAGCTGGTATGTCATAATACAATAGAGACAGTAGATCTAGCTGGTCTGTCATAATACAAAAGAGACAGTAGATCTAGCTGGTCTGTCATAATATAATAGAAACAGTATATCTAGCTGGTATGTCATAATACAATAGAGACAGTATATCTAGCTGGTCTGTCATAATATAATAGAGACAGTAGATCTAGCTGGTCTGTCATAATACAATAGAGACATTAGATATAGCCGATCTGTCATAATATAATAGAGACAGTAGATCTAGCTGGTCTGTCATAATATAAAAGAGACAGTAGATCATACTGGTCTGTCATAAGATAATAGAGACAGTAGATCTAGCTGGTCTGTAATAATATAATAGAGACATTAGATCTAGCCGATCTGTCATAATATAATAGAGACAGTATATCTAGCTGGTCTGTCATAATATAATAGAGATAGTAGATCTAGCTGGTCTGTCATAATATAATAGAGACATTAGATCTAGCTGGTCTGTCATAATATAACAGAGACAGTAGATCGAGCTGGTCTGTCATGTTATAATTGAGACAGTAGATCTAGCTGGTCTGTCATAATATAATAGAGACATTAGCTTTAGATGGTCTGTCATAATATAATAGAGACATTAGATCGAGCTGGTCTGTCATAATATAATAGAGACAGTAGATCTAGCTGGTCTGTAATAATATAATAGAGACAGTAGATCTAGCTGGTCTGTCATAATATAATAGAGACATTCGATCTAGCTGGTCTGTCATAATATAACAGAGACAGTAGATCGAGCTGGTCTGTCATGCTATAATTGAGACAGTATATCGAGCTGGTCTGTCATGTTATAATTGAGACAGTAGATCTAGCTGGTCTGTCATAATATAATAGAGACATTAGCTCTAGATGGTCTGTCATAATATAATAGAGACATTAGATCGAGCTGGTCTGTCATAATATAATAGAGACAGTAGATCTAGCTGGTCTGTAATAATATAATAGAGACATTGGCTCTAGCTGGTATGTCATAATATAATAGAGACATTAGATCTAGCTGGTCTGTCATAATATAATAGAGACATTAGATTTAGCTGGTCTGTCATAATATAATAGAGACAGTATATCTAGCTGGTATGTCATAATACAATAGAGACAGTAGATCTAGCTGGTCTGTCATAATACAAAAGAGACAGTAGATCTAGCTGGTCTGTCATAATATAATAGAGACAGTATATCTAGCTGGTATGTCATAATACAATAGAGACAGTAGATCTAGCTGGTCTGTCATAATTTAAAAGAGACAGTAGATCTAGCTGGTCTGTCATAATATAATAGAGACATTAGATCGAGCCGATCTGTCATAATATAATAGAGACAGTATATCTAGCTGGTCTGTAATAATATAATAGAGACAGTAGATCTAGTTGGTATGTCATAATACAATAGAGACAGTAGATATAGCTGGTCTGTCATAATATAGAAGATACAGTAGATCTAGCTGGTCTGTCATAATATAATAGAGACAGTATATCTAGCTGGTCTGTCATAATATAATAGAGACAGTATATTGAGCTGGTCTGTCATAATATAATAGAGACAGTAGATCTAGCTGGTCTGTCATAATATAATAGAGACAGTAGATCGAGCTGGTCTGTCATGTTATAATTGAGACAGTAAATCTAGCTGGTCTGTCATAATATAAAAGAGACAGTAGATCTAGCTGGTCTGTCATAATATAATAGAAACAGTAGATCTAGCTGGTCTGTCATAATATAATAGAGGCATTAGATCTAGCCGATCTGTCATAATATAATAGAGACAGTATATCTAGCTGGTCTGTCATAATATAAAAGAGTCAGTAGATCTAGCTGGTCTGTCATAATATAATAGAGACAGTATATCTAGATGGTCTGTCATAATATAATAGAGACAGTGATCTAGCTGGTCTGTCATAATATAATAGAGACAGTATATCTAGCTGGTCTGTCATAATATAATAGAGACAGTATATCTAGCTGGTCTGTCATAATATAGTAGAGACAGTATATCTAGCTGGTCTGTCATAATATAATAGAGACAGTATATCTAGCTGGTCTGTCATAATATAATAGAGACAGTAGATCTAGCTGGTCTGTCATAATTTAAAAGAGACAGTAGATCTAGCTGGTCTGTCATAATATAATAGAGACATTAGATCGAGCCGATCTGTCATAATATAATAGAGACAGTATATCTAGCTGGTCTGTAATAATATAATAGAGACAGTAGATCTAGTTGGTATGTCATAATACAATAGAGACAGTAGATCTAGCTGGTCTGTCATAATATAGAAGAGACAGTAGATCTAGCTGGTCTGTCATAATATAGAAGAGACAGTAGATCTAGCTGGTCTGTCATAATATAATAGAGACAGTATATCTAGATGGTCTGTCATAATATAATAGAGACAGTGATCTAGCTGGTCTGTCATAATATAATAGAGACAGTATATCTAGCTGGTCTGTCATAATATAATAGAGACAGTATATCTAGCTGGTCTGTCATAATATAATAGAGACAGTAGATCTAGCTGGTCTGTCATAATATAATAGAGACAGTAGATCGAGCTGGTCTGTCATGTTATATTGAGACAGTAAATCTAGCTGGTTTGTCATAATATAATAGAGACAGTATATCTCGCTGGTCTGTCATAATATAATAGAGACAGTATATCTAGCTGGTCTGTCATAATATAATAGAGACAGTATATCTAGCTGGTCTGTCATAATACAATAGAGACAGTAGATCTAGCTGGTCTGTCATAATATAAAAGAGACAGTAGATCTAGCTGGTCTGTCATAATATAATAGAAACAGTAGATCTAGCTGGTCTGTCATAATATAATAGAGGCATTAGATCTAGCCGATCTGTCATAATATAATAGAGACAGTAGATCTAGCTGGTCTGTCATAATATAAAAGAGACAGTAGATCTAGCTGGTCTGTCATAATATAATAGAGACAGTATATCTAGATGGTCTGTCATAATATAATAGAGACAGCGATCTAGCTGGTCTGTCATAATATAATAGAGACAGTATATCTAGCTGGTCTGTCATAATATAATAGAGACAGTATATCTAGCTGGTCTGTCATAATATAATAGAGACAGTATATCTAGCTGGTCTGTCATAATATAATAGAGACAGTATATCTAGCTGGTCTGTCATAATATAATAGAGACAGTAGATCTAGCTGGTCTGTCATAATAAAATAGAGACAGAAGATCTAGCTGGTCTGTCATAATATAATAGAGACATTCGATCTAGCTGGTCTGTCATAATATAACAGAGACAGTAGATCGAGCTGGTCTGTCATGTTATAATTGAGACAGTATATCTAGCTGGTCTGTCATAATATAATAGAGACAGTAGATCTAGCTGGTCTGTCATAATATAATAGAGACATTAGCTCTAGATGGTCTGTCATAATATAATAGAGACATTAGATCGAGCTGGTCTGTCATAATATAATAGAGACAGTAGATCAGGCTGGTCTGTAATAATATAATAGAGACAGTAGATCTAGCTGGTCTGTCATAATATAATTGAAACATTTGATCTAGCTGGTCTGTCATAATATAACAGAGACAGTAGATCGAGCTGGTCTGTCATAAAATAATAGAGACAGTATATCTAGCTGGTCTGTCATAATATAATAGAGACAGTAGATCTAGCTGGTCTGTCATAATATAATAGAGACAGTAGATCGAGCTGGTCTGTCATGTTATAATTGAGACAGTAAATCTAGCTGGTTTGTCATAATATAATAGAGACAGTATATCTCGCTGGTCTGTCATAATATAATAGAGACAGTATATCTAGCTGGTCTGTCATAATATAATAGAGACAGTATATCTAGCTGGTCTGTCATAATACAATAGAGACAGTAGATCTAGCTGGTCTGTCATAATATAAAAGAGACAGTAGATCTAGCTGGTCTGTCATAATATAATAGAAACAGTAGATCTAGCTGGTCTGTCATAATATAATAGAGGCATTAGATCTAGCCGATCTGTCATAATATAATAGAGACAGTAGATCTAGCTGGTCTGTCATAATATAAAAGAGACAGTAGATCTAGCTGGTCTGTCATAATATAATAGAGACAGTATATCTAGATGGTCTGTCATAATATAATAGAGACAGCGATCTAGCTGGTCTGTCATAATATAATAGAGACAGTATATCTAGCTGGTCTGTCATAATATAATAGAGACAGTATATCTAGCTGGTCTGTCATAATATAATAGAGACAGTATATCTAGCTGGTCTGTCATAATATAATAGAGACAGTATATCTAGCTGGTCTGTCATAATATAAATAGAGACAGTAGATCTAGCTGGTCTGTCATAATAAAATAGAGACAGAAGATCTAGCTGGTCTGTCATAATATAATAGAGACATTCGATCTAGCTGGTCTGTCATAATATAACAGAGACAGTAGATCGAGCTGGTCTGTCATGTTATAATTGAGACAGTATATCTAGCTGGTCTGTCATAATATAATAGAGACAGTAGATCTAGCTGGTCTGTCATAATATAATAGAGACATTAGCTCTAGATGGTCTGTCATAATATAATAGAGACATTAGATCGAGCTGGTCTGTCATAATATAATAGAGACAGTAGATCAGGCTGGTCTGTAATAATATAATAGAGACAGTAGATCTAGCTGGTCTGTCATAATATAATTGAAACATTTGATCTAGCTGGTCTGTCATAATATAACAGAGACAGTAGATCGAGCTGGTCTGTCATGTTATAATTGAGACAGTAGATCTAGCTGGTCTGTCATAATATAATAGAGACATTAGCTCTAGATGGTCTGTCATAATATAATAGAGACATTAGATCGAGCTGGTCTGTCATAATATAATAGAGACAGTAGATCTAGCTGGTCTGTCATAATATAATAGAGACATTAGCTCTAGCTGGTATGTCATAATATAATAGAGACATTAGATCTAGCTGGTCTGTCATAATATAATAGAGACATTAGATTTAGCTGGTCTGTCATAATACAATAGAGACAGTAGATCTAGCTGGTCTGTCATAATATAAAAGAGACAGTAGATCATACTGGTCTGCCATAATATAATAGAGACAGTATATCTAGCTGGTATGTCATAATACAATAGAGACAGTATATCTAGCTGATCTGTCATAATATAATAGAGACAGTAGATCATACTGGTCTGTCATAAGATAATAGAGACAGTAGATCTAGCTGGTCTGTAATAATATAATAGAGACATTAGATCTAGCCGATCTGTCATAATATAATAGAGACAGTATATCTAGCTGGTCTGTCATAATATAATAGAGATAGTAGATCTAGCTGGTCTGTCATAATATAATAGAGACATTAGCTCTAGATGGTCTGTCATAATATAATAGAGACATTAGATCGAGCTGGTCTGTCATAATATAATAGAGACAGTAGATCTAGCTGGTCTGTAATAATATAATAGAGACAGTAGATCTAGCTGGTCTGTCATAATATAATAGAGACATTCGATCTAGCTGGTCTGTCATAATATAATAATATATATATATATATAATATATTTGTCGTCCTTAACGTAGGAGACTCTGCTAGCTAGCCAACAGCTAACAGCTAACAGCTAGCCAACGTCACCACACGTCTACTGATTCGAATTCAATCACCGGTCAGGTAGTATCACATTTTCATTTCATTTCATTACAGTACAACGGTTTGATTTGTTTGATCGTAGCTAGCTACATAGCTAGCTACATAGCCGTCTTTGTTTAAAAGATAATTGTGTAGTCTAGAGCGATTTCCTAGGTTAGCTAGCCAGCTATTGTCGTTCTTTTAACGCAACGTAACGTAAACAACACTGCTAGCTAGCCAGCTAGCCCCCGAATAGCAGCACTGTAGAAACTATTACACTCAACGGAACGACTTGATTAGTGTAGTGTCAACAACGCAGCTACTGCCAGCTAGCCTACTTTAGCAGTACTGTATCATTTTAATAATTTTAGTCAATAAGATTCTTGCTACGTAAGCTTAACTTTCTGAACATTCGAGACGTGTAGTCCACTTGTCATTCCAATCTCCTTGCATTAGCGTAGCCTTTTCTGTAGCCTGTCAACTATGTGTCTGTCTATCCCTGTTCTCTCCTCTCTGCACAGACCATACAAACGCTCCACACCGCGTGGCGCGGCCACCTAATCTGGTGGTCCCAGCGCGTACGACCCACGTGGAGTTCCAGGTCTCCGGTAGCCTCTGGAACTGCCGATCTGCGGCCAACAAGGCAGAGTTCATCTCAGCTTATGCCTCCCTCCAGTCCCTTGACTTCTTGGCACTGACGGAAACATGGATCACCACAGATAACACTGCTACTCCTACTGCTCTCTCCTCGTCCGCCCACGTGTTCTCACACACCCCGAGAGCTTCTGGTCAGCGGGGTGGTGGCACCGGGATCCTCATCTCTCCCAAGTGGTCTTTCTCTCTTTCTCCCCTTACCCATCTGTCTATCGCCTCCTTTGAATTCCATGCTGTCACAGTTACCAGCCCTTTCAAGCTTAACATCCTTATCATTTATCGCCCTCCAGGTTCCCTCGGAGAGTTCATCAATGAGCTTGATGCCTTGATAAGCTCCTTTCCTGAGGACGGCTCACCTCTCACAGTTCTGGGCGACTTTAACCTCCCCACGTCTACCTTTGACTCATTCCTCTCTGCCTCCTTCTTTCCACTCCTCTCCTCTTTTGACCTCACCCTCTCACCTTCCCCCCCTACTCACAAGGCAGGCAATACGCTTGACCTCATCTTTACTAGATGCTGTTCTTCCACTAACCTCATTGCAACTCCCCTCCATGTCTCCGACCACTACCTTGTATCCTTTTCCCTCTCGCTCTCATCCAACACTTCCCACACTGCCCCTACTCGGATGGTATCGCGCCGTCCCAACCTTCGCTCTCTCTCCCCCGCTACTCTCTCCTCTTCCATCCTATCATCTCTTCCCTCTGCTCAAACTTTCTCCAACCTATCTCCTGATTCTGCCTCCTCAACCCTCCTCTCCTCCCTTACTGCATCCTTTGACTCTCTATGTCCCCTATCCTCCAGGCCGGCTCGGTCCTCCCCTCCCGCTCCGTGGCTCGACGACTCATTGCGAGCTCACAGAACAGGGCTCCGGGCAGCCGAGCGGAAATGGAGGAAAACTCGCCTCCCTGCGGACCTGGCATCCTTTCACTCCCTCCTCTCTACATTTTCCTCCTCTGTCTCTGCTGCTAAAGCCACTTTCTACCATTCTAAATTCCAAGCATCTGCCTCTAACCCTAGGAAGCTCTTTGCCACCTTCTCCTCCCTCCTGAATCCTCCCCCCTCCCTCTCTGCAGATGACTTCGTCAACCATTTTGAAAAGAAGGTCGACGACATCCGATCCTCGTTTTCTAAGTCAAACGACACCGCTGGTTCTGCTCACACTGCCCTACCCTATGCTCTGACCTCTTTCTCCCTCTCTCTCCAGATGAAATCTCGCGTCTTGTGACGGCCGGCCGCCCAACAACCTGCCAGCTTGACCCTATCCCCTCCTCTCTTCTCCAGACCATTTCCGGAGACCTTCTCCCTTACCTCACCTCGCTCATCAACTCATCCCTGACCGCTGGCTACGTCCCTCCCGTCTTCAAGAGAGCGAGAGTTGCACCCCTTCTGAAAAAACCTACACTCGATCCCTCCGATGTCAACAACTACAGACCAGTATCCCTTCTCTCTTTTCTCTCCAAAACTCTTGAGCGTGCCGTCCTTGGCCAGCTCTACCGCTATCTCTCTCAGAATGACCTTCTTGATCCAAATCAGTCAGGTTTCAAGACTAGTCATTCAACTGAGACTGCTCTTCTCTGTATCAAGGAGGCGCTCCGCACTGCTAAAGCTAACTCTCTCTCCTCTGCTCTCATCCTTCTAGACCTATCGGCTGCCTTCGATACTGTGAACCATCAGATCCTCCTCTCCACCCTCTCCGAGTTGGGCATCTCCGGCGCGGCCCACGCTTGGTTGCGTCCTACCTGACAGGTCGCTCCTACCAGGTGGCGTGGCGAGAATCTGTCTCCTCACCACGCGCTCTCACCACTGGTGTCCCCAGGGCTCTGTTCTAGGCCCTCTCTTATTCTCGCTATACACCAAGTCACTTGGCTCTGTCATAACCTCACATGGTCTCTCCTATCATTGCTATGCAGACGACACACAATTAATCTTCTCCTTTCCCCCTTCTGATGACCAGGTGGCGAATCGCATCTCTGCATGTCTGGCAGACATATCAGTGTGGATGACGGATCACCACCTCAAGCTGAACCTCAGCAAGACGGAGCTCCTCTTCCTCCCGGGGAAGGACTGCCCGTTCCATGATCTCGCCATCACGGTTGACAACTCCATTGTGTCCTCCTCCCAGAGCGCTAAGAACCTTGGCGTGATCCTGGACAACACCCTGTCGTTCTCAACTAACATCAAGGCGGTGTCCCGTTCCTGTAGGTTCATGCTCTACAACATCCGCAGAGTACGACCCTGCCTCACACAGGAAGCGGCGCAGGTCCTAATCCAGGCACTTGTCATCTCCCGTCTTGATTACTGCAACTCGCTGTTGGCTGGGCTCCCTGCCTGTGCCATTAAACCCCTACAACTCATCCAGAACGCCGCAGCCCGTCTGGTGTTCAACCTTCCCAAGTTCTCTCACGTCACCCCGCTCCTCCGCTCTCTCCACTGGCTTCCAGTTGAAGCTCGCATCCGCTACAAGACCATGGTGCTTGCCTACGGAGCTGTGAGGGGAACGGCACCTCAGTACCTCCAGGCTCTGATCAGGCCCTACACCCAAACAAGGGCACTGCGTTCATCCACCTCTGGCCTGCTCGCCTCCCTACCACTGAGGAAGTACAGTTCCCGCTCAGCCCAGTCAAAACTGTTCGCTGCTCTGGCCCCCAATGGTGGAAAAAACACCCTCACGACGCCAGGACAGCGGAGTCAATCACCACCTTCCGGAGACACCTGAAACCCCACCTCTTCAAGGAATACCTAGGATAGGGTAAGTAAGGGTAAGTAATCCTTCTCACCCCCCTTCTCCCCCAAAGAGATTTAGATGCAAGTGGCTGTTCCACTGGATGTCATAAGGTGTATGCACCAATTTGTAAGTCGCTCTGGATAAGAGCGTCTGCTAAATGACTTAAATGTAATGTAAATGTAATATAACAGAGACAGTAGATCGAGCTGGTCTGTCATGTTATAATTGAGACAGTATATCTAGCTGGTCTGTCATAATATAATAGAGACAGTAGATCTAGCTGGTCTGTCATAATATAATAGAGACATTAGCTCTAGATGGTGTGTCATAATATAATAGAGACATTAGATCGAGCTGGTCTGTCATAATATAATAGAGACAGTAGATCTAGCTGGTCTGTAATAATATAATAGAGACATTAGCTCTAGCTGGTATGTCATAATATAATAGAGACATTAGATCTAGCTGGTCTGTCATAATATAATAGAGACATTAGATTTAGCTGGTCTGTCATAATATAATAGAGACAGTATATCTAGCTGGTATGTCATAATACAATAGAGACAGTAGATCTAGCTGGTCTGTCATAATATAAAAGAGACAGTAGATCTAGCTGGTCTGTCATAATATAATAGAGACAGTATATCTAGCTGGTATGTCATAATACAATAGATACAGTATATCTAGCTGGTCTGTCATAATACAATAGAGACAGTAGATCTAGCTGGTCTGTCATAATTTAAAAGAGACAGTAGATCTAGCTGGTCTGTCATAATATAATAGAGACATTAGATCGAGCCGATCTGTCATAATATAATAGAGACAGTAGATCTAGCTGGTCTGTAATAATATAATAGAGACAGTAGATCTAGTTGGTATGTCATAATACAATAGAGACAGTAGATCTAGCTGGTCTGTCATAATATAAAAGAGACAGTAGATCTAGCTGGTCTGTCATAATATAATAGAGACAGTATATCTAGCTGGTCTGTCATAATATAATAGAGACAGTATATCGAGCTGGTCTGTCATAATATAATAGAGACATTAGATTTAGCTGGTCTGTCATAATATAATAGAGACAGTATATCTAGCTGGTATGTCATAATACAATAGAGACAGTAGATCTAGCTGGTCTGTCATAATATAAAAGAGACAGTAGATCTAGCTGGTCTGTCATAATATAATAGAGACAGTATATCTAGCTGGTATGTCATAATACAATAGATACAGTATATCTTGCTGGTCTGTCATAATACAATAGAGACAGTAGATCTAGCTGGTCTGTCATAATTTAAAAGAGACAGTAGATCTAGCTGGTCTGTCATAATATAATAGAGACATTAGATCGAGCCGATCTGTCATAATATAATAGAGACAGTAGATCTAGCTGGTCTGTAATAATATAATAGAGACAGTAGATCTAGCTGGTCTGTCATAATATAATAGAGACATTAGATCGAGCCGATCTGTCATAATATAATAGAGACAGTAGATCTAGCTGGTCTGTCATAATATAATAGAGACATTAGCTCTAGATGGTGTGTCATAATATAATAGAGACATTAGATCGAGCTGGTCTGTCATAATATAATAGAGACAGTAGATCTAGCTGGTCTGTAATAATATAATAGAGACATTAGCTCTAGCTGGTATGTCATAATATAATAGAGACATTAGATCTAGCTGGTCTGTCATAATATAATAGAGACATTAGATTTAGCTGGTCTGTCATAATATAATAGAGACAGTATATCTAGCTGGTATGTCATAATACAATAGAGACAGTAGATCTAGCTGGTCTGTCATAATATAAAAGAGACAGTAGATCTAGCTGGTCTGTCATAATATAATAGAGACAGTATATCTAGCTGGTATGTCATAATACAATAGATACAGTATATCTAGCTGGTCTGTCATAATACAATAGAGACAGTAGATCTAGCTGGTCTGTCATAATTTAAAAGAGACAGTAGATCTAGCTGGTCTGTCATAATATAATAGAGACATTAGATAGAGACCGATCTGTCATAATATAATAGAGACAGTAGATCTAGCTGGTCTGTAATAATATAATAGAGACAGTAGATCTAGTTGGTATGTCATAATACAATAGAGACAGTAGATCTAGCTGGTCTGTCATAATATAAAGAGACAGTAGATCTAGCTGGTCTGTCATAATATAATAGAGACAGTATATCTAGCTGGTCTGTCATAATATAATAGAGACAGTATATCGAGCTGGTCTGTCATAATATAATAGAGACAGTAGATCTAGCTGGTCTGTCATAATATAATAGAGACAGTAGATCTAGCTGGTCTGTCATAATATAATAGAGACATTAGTCAGCTGGTCTGTCATAATATAATAGAGACAGTAAATCTAGCTGGTCTGTCATAATATAATAGAGACAGTATATCTAGCTGGTATGTCATAATATAATAGAGACAGATCTAGCTGGTCTGTATAATACAATAGAGACAGTAGATCTAGCTGGTCTGTCATAATATAATAGAGACAGTAGATCTAGCTGGTCTGTCATAATATAATAGAGACAGTAGATCTAGCTGGTCTGTCATAATATAATAGAGACATTAGATCTAGCTGGTCTGTCATAATATAATAGAGACAGTAGATCTAGCTGGTCTGTCATAATATAATAGAGACAGTAGATCTAGCTGGTCTGTCATAATATAATAGAGACAGTAGATCTAGCTGGTCTGTCATAATATAATAGAGACAGTAGATCTAGCTGGTCTGTCATAATATAATAGAGACAGTAGATCTAGCTGGTCTGTCATAATATAATGTATATCTAGCTGGTCTGTCATAATATAATAGAGACAGTATATCTAGCTGGTCTGTCATAATATAATAGAGACAGTAGATCTAGCTGGTCTGTCATAATATAATAGAGACAGTAGATCTAGCTGGTCTGTCATAATATAATAGAGACAGTATATCTAGCTGGTCTGTCATAATATAATAATAGCTGGTATGTCATAATAGCTGGTCTGTCATAATATAAAGAGACATTAGATCTATATCTGTCATAATATAATAAAGACAGTATATCTAGCTGGTCTGTCATAATATAATAGAGACAGTATATCTAGCTGGTCTGTCATAATATAATAGAGACAGTAGATCTAGCTGGTCTGTCATAATATAATAGAGACAGTAGATCTAGCTGGTCTGTCATAATATAATAGAGACAGTATATCTAGCTGGTCTGTCATAATATAATAGAGACAGTAGATCTAGCTGGTCTGTCATAATATAATAGAGACAGTAGATCTAGCTGGTCTGTCATTGAGACAGGTCATAATATAATAGAAACAGTAGATCTAGCTGGTCTGTCATAATATAATAGAGACATTAGATCTAGCTGGTCTGTCATAATATAATAGAGACAGTAGATCTAGCTGGTCTGTCATAATATAAAAGAGACAGTATCTAGCTGGTCTGTCATAATATAATAGAGACAGTATATCTAGATGGTCTGTCATAATATAATAGAGACAGTATATCTAGCTGGTCTGTCATAATATAATAGAGACAGTATATCTAGCTGGTCTGTCATAATATAATAGAGACAGTATATCTAGCTGGTCTGTCATAATATAATAGAGACAGTATATCTAGCTGGTCTGTCATAATATAATAGAGACAGTATATCTAGCTGGTTTGTCATAATATAATAGAGACAGTAGATCTAGCTGGTCTGTCATAATAAAATAGAGACAGTAGATCTAGATGGTCTGTCATAATATAATAGAGACAGTATATCTAGCTGGTATGTCATAATATAATAGAGACAGTATATCTAGCTGGTCTGTCATAATATAATAGAGACAGTATATCTAGCTGGTCTGTCATAATATAATAGAGACAGTATATCTAGCTGGTCTGTCATAATATAATATAGATAGTATATCTAGCTGGTCTGTCATAATATAATAGAGACAGTATATCTAGCTGGTCTGTCATAATATAATAGAGACAGTAGATCTAGCTGGTCTGTCATAATATAATAGAGACAGTAGATCTAGCTGGTCTGTCATAATACAATAGAGACATTAGATCTAGCCGATCTGTCATAATATAATAGAGACAGTAGATCTAGAAGGTCTGTCATAATATAAAAGAGACAGTATATCATACTGGTCTGTCATAATATAATAGAGACAGTAGATCTAGCTGGTCTGTAATAATATAATAGAGACATTAGATCTAGCCGATCTGTCATAATATAATAGAGACAGTATATCTAGCTGGTCTGTCATAATATAATAGAGACAGTAGATCTAGCTGGTCTGTCATAATATAATAGAGACATTAGCTCTAGATGGTCTGTCATAATATAATAGAGACATTAGATCAAGCTGGTCTGTCATAATATAATAGAGACAGTAGATCTAGCTGGTCTGTAATAATATAATAGAGACAGTAGATCTAGCTGGTCTGTCATAATATAATAGAGACATTAGATCTAGCTGGTCTGTCATAATATAACAGAGACAGTAGATCGAGCTGGTCTGTCATGTTATAATTGAGACAGTAGATCTAGCTGGTCTGTCATAATACAATAGATACAGTAGATCTAACTGGTCTGTAATAATATAATAGAGACATTAGATCTAGCCGATCTGTCATAATATAATAGAGACAGTAGATATAGCTGGTCTGTCATAATACAATAGAGACAGTATATCTAGCTGGTCTGTCATATCATAATAGAGACATTAGATCTAGCTGGTCTGTCATAATATAATAGAGACAGTAGATCTAGCTGGTCTGTCATTATATTATAGAAATAGTAGATCTAGCTGGTCTGTCATAATATAATAGAAACAGTAGATCTAGCTGGTCTGTCATAATATAATAGAGACAGTAGATCTAGCTGGTCTGTCATAATATAATAGAGACAGTAGATCGAGCTGGTCTGTCATATTATAATAGACACAGTAGATCTAGCTGGTCTGTCATAATATAATAGAGACAGTAGATCTAGCTGGTCTGTCATAATATAAAAGAGACAGTAGATCTAGCTGGTCTGTCATAATATAATAGAGACATTAGATCGAGCCGATCTGTCATAATATAATAGAGACAGTAGATCTAGCTGGTCTGTAATAATATAATAGAGACAGTAGATCGAGCTGGTACGTCATAATACAATAGAGACAGTAGATCTAGCTGGTCTGTCATAATTTAATAGAAACAGTAGATCTAGCTGGTCTGTCATAATATAATAGAGGCATTAGATCTAGCCGATCTGTCATAATATAATAGAGACAGTAGATCTAGCTGGTCTGTCATAATATAAAAGAGACAGTAGATCTAGCTGGTCTGTCATAATATAATAGAGACAGTAGATCTAGCTGGTATGTCATAATACAATAGAGACAGTAGATCTAGCTGGTCTGTCATAATATAATAGAGACAGTAGATCTAGCTGGTCTGTCATTATATTATAGAAATAGTAGATCTAGCTGGTCTGTCATAATATAATAGAAACAGTAGATCTAGCTGGTCTGTCATAATATAATAGAGACAGTAGATCTAGCTGGTCTGTCATAATATAATAGAGACAGTATATCTAGCTGGTCTGTCATAATATAATAGAGACAGTATATCTAGCTGGTTTGTCATAATATAATAGAGACAGTAGATCTAGCTGGTCTGTCATAATAAAATAGAGACAGTAGATCTAGCTGGTCTGTCATAATATAATAGAGACAGTATATCTAGCTGGTATGTCATAATATAATAGAGACAGTATATCTAGCTGGTCTGTCATAATATAATAGAGACAGTATATCTAGCTGGTCTGTCATAATATAATATAGACAGTATATCTAGCTGGTCTGTCATAATATAATAGAGACAGTATATATTGCTGGTCTGTCATAATATAATAGAGACAGTAGATCTAGCTGGTCTGTCATAATATAATAGAGACAGTAGATCTAGCTGGTCTGTCATAATACAATAGAGACATTAGATCTAGCCGATCTGTCATAATATAATAGAGACAGTAGATCTAGAAGGTCTCTCATAATATAAAAGAGACAGTAGATCATACTGGTCTGTCATAATATAATAGAGACAGTAGATCTAGCTGGTCTGTATTAATATAATAGAGACATTAGATCTAGCCGATCTGTAATAATATAATAGAGACAGTAGATCTAGCTGGTCTGTCATAATATAATAGAGACATTAGATCTAGCTGGTCTGTCATAATATAACAGAGACAGTAGATCGAGCTGGTCTGTCATGTTATAAGTGAGACAGTAGATCTAGCTGGTCTGTCATAATACAATAGATACAGTAGATCTAACTGGTCTGTAATAATATAATAGAGACATTAGATCTAGCCGATCTGTCATAATATAATAGAGACAGTAGATATAGCTGGTCTGTCATAATACAATAGAGACAGTATATCTAGCTGGTCTGTCATATCATAATAGAGACATTAGATCTAGCTGGTCTGTCATAATATAATAGAGACAGCAGATCTAGCTGGTCTGTCATTATATTATAGAAATAGTAGATCTAGCTGGTCTGTCATAATATAATAGAAACAGTAGATCTAGCTGGTCTGTCATAATATAATAGAGACAGTATATCTAGCTGGTCTGTCATAATATAATAGAGACAGTATATCTAGCTGGTTTGTCATAATATAATAGAGACAGTAGATCTAGCTGGTCTGTCATAATAAAATAGAGACAGTAGATCTAGATGGTCTGTCATAATATAATAGAGACAGTATATCTAGCTGGTATGTCATAATATAATAGAGACAGTATATCTAGCTGGTCTGTCATAATATAATAGAGACAGTATATCTAGCTGTTCTGTCATAATATAATAGAGACAGTATATCTAGCTGGTCTGTCATAATATAATATAGATAGTATATCTAGCTGGTCTGTCATAATATAATAGAGACAGTATATCTAGCTGGTCTGTCATAATATAATAGAGACAGTAGATCTAGCTGGTCTGTCATAATATAATAGAGACAGTAGATCTAGCTGGTCTGTCATAATACAATAGAGACATTAGATCTAGCCGATCTGTCATAATATAATAGAGACAGTAGATCTAGAAGGTCTGTCATAATATAAAAGAGACAGTATATCATACTGGTCTGTCATAATATAATAGAGACAGTAGATCTAGCTGGTCTGTAATAATATAATAGAGACATTAGATCTAGCCGATCTGTCATAATATAATAGAGACAGTATATCTAGCTGGTCTGTCATAATATAATAGAGACAGTAGATCTAGCTGGTCTGTCATAATATAATAGAGACATTAGCTCTAGATGGTCTGTCATAATATAATAGAGACATTAGATCAAGCTGGTCTGTCATAATATAATAGAGACAGTAGATCTAGCTGGTCTGTAATAATATAATAGAGACAGTAGATCTAGCTGGTCTGTCATAATATAATAGAGACATTAGATCTAGCTGGTCTGTCATAATATAACAGAGACAGTAGATCGAGCTGGTCTGTCATGTTATAATTGAGACAGTAGATCTAGCTGGTCTGTCATAATACAATAGATACAGTAGATCTAACTGGTCTGTAATAATATAATAGAGACATTAGATCTAGCCGATCTGTCATAATATAATAGAGACAGTAGATATAGCTGGTCTGTCATAATACAATAGAGACAGTATATCTAGCTGGTCTGTCATATCATAATAGAGACATTAGATCTAGCTGGTCTGTCATAATATAATAGAGACAGTAGATCTAGCTGGTCTGTCATTATATTATAGAAATAGTAGATCTAGCTGGTCTGTCATAATATAATAGAAACAGTAGATCTAGCTGGTCTGTCATAATATAATAGAGACAGTAGATCTAGCTGGTCTGTCATAATATAATAGAGACAGTAGATCGAGCTGGTCTGTCATATTATAATAGACACAGTAGATCTAGCTGGTCTGTCATAATATAATAGAGACAGTAGATCTAGCTGGTCTGTCATAATATAAAGAGACAGTAGATCTAGCTGGTCTGTCATAATATAATAGAGACATTAGATCGAGCCGATCTGTCATAATATAATAGAGACAGTAGATCTAGCTGGTCTGTAATAATATAATAGAGACAGTAGATCGAGCTGGTACGTCATAATACAATAGAGACAGTAGATCTAGCTGGTCTGTCATAATTTAATAGAAACAGTAGATCTAGCTGGTCTGTCATAATATAATAGAGGCATTAGATCTAGCCGATCTGTCATAATATAATAGAGACAGTAGATCTAGCTGGTCTGTCATAATATAAAAGAGACAGTAGATCTAGCTGGTCTGTCATAATATAATAGAGACAGTAGATCTAGCTGGTATGTCATAATACAATAGAGACAGTAGATCTAGCTGGTCTGTCATAATATAATAGAGACAGTAGATCTAGCTGGTCTGTCATTATATTATAGAAATAGTAGATCTAGCTGGTCTGTCATAATATAATAGAAACAGTAGATCTAGCTGGTCTGTCATAATATAATAGAGACAGTAGATCTAGCTGGTCTGTCATAATATAATAGAGACAGTATATCTAGCTGGTCTGTCATAATATAATAGAGACAGTATATCTAGCTGGTTTGTCATAATATAATAGAGACAGTAGATCTAGCTGGTCTGTCATAATAAAATAGAGACAGTAGATCTAGCTGGTCTGTCATAATATAATAGAGACAGTATATCTAGCTGGTATGTCATAATATAATAGAGACAGTATATCTAGCTGGTCTGTCATAATATAATAGAGACAGTATATCTAGCTGGTCTGTCATAATATAATATAGACAGTATATCTAGCTGGTCTGTCATAATATAATAGAGACAGTATATATTGCTGGTCTGTCATAATATAATAGAGACAGTAGATCTAGCTGGTCTGTCATAATATAATAGAGACAGTAGATCTAGCTGGTCTGTCATAATACAATAGAGACATTAGATCTAGCCGATCTGTCATAATATAATAGAGACAGTAGATCTAGAAGGTCTCTCATAATATAAAGAGACAGTAGATCATACTGGTCTGTCATAATATAATAGAGACAGTAGATCTAGCTGGTCTGTATTAATATAATAGAGACATTAGATCTAGCCGATCTGTAATAATATAATAGAGACAGTAGATCTAGCTGGTCTGTCATAATATAATAGAGACATTAGATCTAGCTGGTCTGTCATAATATAACAGAGACAGTAGATCGAGCTGGTCTGTCATGTTATAATGAGACAGTAGATCTAGCTGGTCTGTCATAATACAATAGATACAGTAGATCTAACTGGTCTGTAATAATATAATAGAGACATTAGATCTAGCCGATCTGTCATAATATAATAGAGACAGTAGATATAGCTGGTCTGTCATAATACAATAGAGACAGTATATCTAGCTGGTCTGTCATATCATAATAGAGACATTAGATCTAGCTGGTCTGTCATAATATAATAGAGACAGCAGATCTAGCTGGTCTGTCATTATATTATAGAAATAGTAGATCTAGCTGGTCTGTCATAATATAATAGAAACAGTAGATCTAGCTGGTCTGTCATAATATAATAGAGACAGTAGATCTAGCTGGTCTGTCATAATATAATAGAGACAGTAGATCGAGCTGGTCTGTCATATTATAATAGACACAGTAGATCTAGCTGGTCTGTCATAATATAATAGAGACAGTAGATCTAGCTGGTCTGTCATAATATAAAAGAGACAGTAGATCTAGCTGGTCTGTCATAATATAATAGAGACATTAGATCGAGCCGATCTGTCATAATATAATAGAGACAGTAGATCTAGCTGGTCTGTAATAATATAATAGAGACAGTAGATCGAGCTGGTACGTCATAATACAATAGAGACAGTAGATCTAGCTGGTCTGTCATAATATAATAGAAACAGTAGATCTAGCTGGTCTGTCATAATATAATAGAGGCATTAGATCTAGCCGATCTGTCATAATATAATAGAGACAGTAGATCTAGCTGGTCTGTCATAATATAAAAGAGACAGTAGATCTAGCTGGTCTGTCATAATATAATAGAGACAGTAGATCTAGCTGGTATGTCATAATACAATAGAGACAGTAGATCTAGCTGGTCTGTCATAATATAATAGAGACAGTAGATCTAGCTGGTCTGTCATTATATTATAGAAATAGTAGATCTAGCTGGTCTGTCATAATATAATAGAAACAGTAGATCTAGCTGGTCTGTCATAATATAATAGAGACAGTAGATCTAGCTGGTCTGTCATAATATAATAGAGACAGTAGATCGAGCTGGTCTGTCATATTATAATAGACACAGTAGATCTAGCTGGTCTGTCATAATATAATAGAAACAGTATATCTAGCTGGTATGTCATAATACAATAGAGACAGTAGTTCTAGCTGGTCTGGCATAATACAATAGAGACAGTAGATCTAGCTTGTCTGTCATAATATAAAAGAGACAGTAGATCTAGCTGGTCTGTCATAATATAATAGAGACATTAGATCTAGCCGATCTGTCATAATATAAAGAGACAGTAGATCTAGCTGGTCTGTCATAATATAATAGAGACAGTAGATCTAGCTGGTCTGTCATAATACAATAGAGACATTAGATCTAGCCGATCTGTCATAATATAATAGAGACAGTAGATCTAGAAGGTCTGTCATAATATAAAAGAGACAGTAGATCATACTGGTCTGTCATAATATAATAGAGACAGTAGATCTAGCTGGTCTGTAATAATATAATAGAGACATTAGATCTAGCCGATCTGTAATAATATAATAGAGACAGTAGATCTAGCTGGTCTGTCATAATATAATAGAGACATTAGATCTAGCTGGTCTGTCATAATATAACAGAGACAGTAGATCGAGCTGGTCTGTCATGTTATAATTGAGACAGTAGATCTAGCTGGTCTGTCATAATACAATAGATAAAGTAGATCTAACTGGTCTGTAATAATATAATAGAGACATTAGATCTAGCCGATCTGTCATAATATAATAGAGACAGTAGATATAGCTGGTCTGTCATAATACAATAGAGACAGTATATCTAGCTGGTCTGTCATATCATAATAGAGACATTAGATCTAGCTGGTCTGTCATAATATAATAGAGACAGTAGATCTAGCTGGTCTGTCATTATATTATAGAAATAGTAGATCTAGCTGGTCTGTCATAATATAATAGAAACAGTAGATCTAGCTGGTCTGTCATAATATAATAGAGACAGTAGATCTAGCTGGTCTGTCATAATATAATAGAGACAGTAGATCGAGCTGGTCTGTCATATTATAATAGACACAGTAGATCTAGCTGGTCTGTCATAATACAATAGAGACAGTAGATCTAGCTGGTCTGTCATAATTTAAAAGAGACAGTAGATCTAGCTGGTCTGTCATAATATAATAGAGACATTAGATCTAGCCGATCTGTCATAATATAATAGAGACAGTAGATATAGCTGGTCTGTCATAATACAATAGAGACAGTATATCTAGCTGGTCTGTCATATCATAATAGAGACATTAGATCTAGCTGGTCTGTCATAATATAATAGAGACAGTATATCTAGCTGGTCTGTCATAATACAATAGAGACAGTAGATCTAGCTGGTCTGTCATAATATAATAGAGACAGTAGATCTAGCTGGTCTGTAATAATATAATAGAGACAGTAGATCTAGCTGGTCTGTCATAATATAATAGAGACAGTAGATCGAGCTGGTCTGTCATATTATAATAGACACAGTAGATCTAGCTGGTCTGTCATAATATAATAGAGACAGTAGATCTAGCTGGTCTGTCATAATATAAAAGAGACAGTAGATCTAGCTGGTCTGTCATAATATAATAGAGACATTAGATCGAGCCGATCTGTCATAATATAATAGAGACAGTAGATCTAGCTGGTCTGTAATAATATAATAGAGACAGTAGATCGAGCTGGTACGTCATAATACAATAGAGACAGTAGATCTAGCTGGTCTGTCATAATTTAATAGAAACAGTAGATCTAGCTGGTCTGTCATAATATAATAGAGGCATTAGATCTAGCCGATCTGTCATAATATAATAGAGACAGTAGATCTAGCTGGTCTGTCATAATATAAAAGAGACAGTAGATCTAGCTGGTCTGTCATAATATAATAGAGACAGTAGATCTAGCTGGTATGTCATAATACAATAGAGACAGTAGATCTAGCTGGTCTGTCATAATATAATAGAGACAGTAGATCTAGCTGGTCTGTCATTATATTATAGAAATAGTAGATCTAGCTGGTCTGTCATAATATAATAGAAACAGTAGATCTAGCTGGTCTGTCATAATATAATAGAGACAGTAGATCTAGCTGGTCTGTCATAATATAATAGAGACAGTATATCTAGCTGGTCTGTCATAATATAATAGAGACAGTATATCTAGCTGGTTTGTCATAATATAATAGAGACAGTAGATCTAGCTGGTCTGTCATAATAAAATAGAGACAGTAGATCTAGCTGGTCTGTCATAATATAATAGAGACAGTATATCTAGCTGGTATGTCATAATATAATAGAGACAGTATATCTAGCTGGTCTGTCATAATATAATAGAGACAGTATATCTAGCTGGTCTGTCATAATATAATATAGACAGTATATCTAGCTGGTCTGTCATAATATAATAGAGACAGTATATATTGCTGGTCTGTCATAATATAATAGAGACAGTAGATCTAGCTGGTCTGTCATAATATAATAGAGACAGTAGATCTAGCTGGTCTGTCATAATACAATAGAGACATTAGATCTAGCCGATCTGTCATAATATAATAGAGACAGTAGATCTAGAAGGTCTCTCATAATATAAAAGAGACAGTAGATCATACTGGTCTGTCATAATATAATAGAGACAGTAGATCTAGCTGGTCTGTATTAATATAATAGAGACATTAGATCTAGCCGATCTGTAATAATATAATAGAGACAGTAGATCTAGCTGGTCTGTCATAATATAATAGAGACATTAGATCTAGCTGGTCTGTCATAATATAACAGAGACAGTAGATCGAGCTGGTCTGTCATGTTATAATTGAGACAGTAGATCTAGCTGGTCTGTCATAATATCAAATCAAATCAAATCAAATTTATTTATATAGCCCTTAGTACATCAGCTGATATCTCAAAGTGCTGTACAGAAACCCAGCCTAAAACCCCAAACAGCAAACAATGCAGGTGTAAAAGCACAGTGGCTAGGAAAAACTCCCTAGAAAGTCATAATATAATAGAGCAGCCAAAACCTAGGAAGAAACCTAGAGAGGAACCGGGCTATGTGGGGTGGCCAGTCCTCTTCTGGCTGTGCCGGGTAGAGATTATAACAGAACATGACCAAGATGTTCAAATGTTCATAAATGACCAGCATGGTCGAATAATAATAAGGCAGAACAGTTGAAACTGGGCAGCAGCACAGTCAGGTGGACTGGGGACAGCAAGGAGCCTTCATGTCAGGTAGTCCTGGGGCACGGTCCTAGGGCTCAGGTCAGTTGAAACTGGAGCAGGAGCATGGCCAGGTGGACTGGGGACAGCAAGGAGTCCTCATGTCAGGTAGTCCTGGGACATGGTCCTAGGGCTCAGGTCCTCCGAGAGAGAGAAAGAAAGAGAGAATTAGAGAACGCACACTTAGATTCACACAGGACACCGAATAGGACAGGAGAAGTACTCCAGATATAACAAACTGACCCTAGCCCCCCGACACATAAACTACTGCAGCATAAATACTGGAGGCTGAGACAGGAGGGGTCAGGAGACACTGTGGCCCCATCCGAGGACACCCCGGACAGGGCCAAACAGGAAGGATATAACCCCACCCACTTTGCCAAAGCACATCCCCCACACCACTAGAGGGATATCTTCAACCACCAACTTACCATCCTGAGACAAGGCCGAGTATAGCCCACAAAGATCTCCGCCACGGTACAACCCAAGGGGGGTTACAATACAATACAATAGATACAGTAGATCTAACTGGTCTGTAATAATATAATAGAGACATTAGATCTAGCCGATCTGTCATAATATAATAGAGACAGTAGATATAGCTGGTCTGTCATAATACAATAGAGACAGTATATCTAGCTGGTCTGTCATATCATAATAGAGACATTAGATCTAGCTGGTCTGTCATAATATAATAGAGACAGCAGATCTAGCTGGTCTGTCATTATATTATAGAAATAGTAGATCTAGCTGGTCTGTCATAATATAATAGAAACAGTAGATCTAGCTGGTCTGTCATAATATAATAGAGACAGTAGATCTAGCTGGTCTGTCATAATATAATAGAGACAGTAGATCGAGCTGGTCTGTCATATTATAATAGACACAGTAGATCTAGCTGGTCTGTCATAATATAATAGAGACAGTAGATCTAGCTGGTCTGTCATAATATAAAAGAGACAGTAGATCTAGCTGGTCTGTCATAATATAATAGAGACATTAGATCGAGCGATCTGTCATAATATAATAGAGACAGTAGATCTAGCTGGTCTGTAATAATATAATAGAGACAGTAGATCGAGCTGGTACGTCATAATACAATAGAGACAGTAGATCTAGCTGGTCTGTCATAATATAATAGAAACAGTAGATCTAGCTGGTCTGTCATAATATAATAGAGGCATTAGATCTAGCCGATCTGTCATAATATAATAGAGACAGTAGATCTAGCTGGTCTGTCTTAATATAAAGAGACAGTAGATCTAGCTGGTCTGTCATAATATAATAGAGACAGTAGATCTAGCTGGTATGTCATAATACAATAGAGACAGTAGATCTAGCTGGTCTGTCATAATATAATAGAGACAGTAGATCTAGCTGGTCTGTCATTATATTATAGAAATAGTAGATCTAGCTGGTCTGTCATAATATAATAGAAACAGTAGATCTAGCTGGTCTGTCATAATATAATAGAGACAGTAGATCTAGCTGGTCTGTCATAATATAATAGAGACAGTAGATCGAGCTGGTCTGTCATATTATAATAGACACAGTAGATCTAGCTGGTCTGTCATAATATAATAGAAACAGTATATCTAGCTGGTATGTCATAATACAATAGAGACAGTAGTTCTAGCTGGTCTGGCATAATACAATAGAGACAGTAGATCTAGCTTGTCTGTCATAATATAAAAGAGACAGTAGATCTAGCTGGTCTGTCATAATATAATAGAGACATTAGATCTAGCCGATCTGTCATAATATAAAAGAGACAGTAGATCTAGCAGGTCTGTCATAATATAATAGAGACAGTAGATCTAGCTGGTCTGTCATAATACAATAGAGACATTAGATCTAGCTGATCTGTCATAATATAATAGAGACAGTAGATCTAGAAGGTCTGTCATAATATAAAGAGACAGTAGATCATACTGGTCTGTCATAATATAATAGAGACAGTAGATCTAGCTGGTCTGTAATAATATAATAGAGACATTAGATCTAGCCGATCTGTAATAATATAATAGAGACAGTAGATCTAGCTGGTCTGTCATAATATAATAGAGACATTAGATCTAGCTGGTCTGTCATAATATAACAGAGACAGTAGATCGAGCTGGTCTGTCATAATACAATAGATAAAGTAGATCTAACTGGTCTGTAATAATATAATAGAGACATTAGATCTAGCCGATCTGTCATAATATAATAGAGACAGTAGATATAGCTGGTCTGTCATAATACAATAGAGACAGTATATCTAGCTGGTCTGTCATATCATAATAGAGACATTAGATCTAGCTGGTCTGTCATAATATAATAGAGACAGTAGATCTAGCTGGTCTGTCATTATATTATAGAAATAGTAGATCTAGCTGGTCTGTCATAATATAATAGAAACAGTAGATCTAGCTGGTCTGTCATAATATAATAGAGACAGTAGATCTAGCTGGTCTGTCATAATATAATAGAGACAGTAGATCGAGCTGGTCTGTCATATTATAATAGACACAGTAGATCTAGCTGGTCTGTCATAATATAATAGAGACAGTAGATCTAGCTGGTCTGTCATAATATAAAGAGACAGTAGATCTAGCTGGTCTGTCATAATATAATAGAGACATTAGATCTAGCTGATCTGTCATAATATAATAGAGACAGTAGATATAGCTGGTCTGTCATAATACAATAGAGACAGTATATCTAGCTGGTCTGTCATATCATAATAGAGACATTAGATCTAGCTGGTCTGTCATAATATAATAGAGACAGTAGATCTAGCTGGTCTGTCATTATATTATAGAAATAGTAGATCTAGCTGGTCTGTCATAATATAATAGAAACAGTAGATCTAGCTGGTCTGTCATAATATAATAGAGACAGTAGATCTAGCTGGTCTGTAATAATATAATAGAGACAGTAGATCTAGCTGGTCGTCATAATACAATAGAGACAGTAGATCTAGCTGGTCTGTCATAATTTAATAGAAACAGTAGATCTAGCTGGTCTGTCATAATATAATAGAGGCATTAGATCTAGCCGATCTGTCATAATATAATAGAGACAGTAGATCTAGCTGGTCTGTCATAATATAAAAGAGACAGTAGATCTAGCTGGTCTGTCATAATATAATAGAGACAGTAGATCTAGCTGGTATGTCATAATACAATAGAGACAGTAGATCTAGCTGGTCTGTCATAATATAATAGAGACAGTAGATCTAGCTGGTCTGTCATTATATTATAGAAACAGTAGATCTAGCTGGTCTGTCATAATATAATAGAAACAGTAGATCTAGCTGGTCTGTCATAATATAATAGAGACAGTAGATCTAGCTGGTCTGTCATAATATAATAGAGACAGTATATCTAGCTGGTCTGTCATAATATAATAGAGACAGTATATCTAGCTGGTCTGTCATAATATAATAGAGACAGTATATCTAGCTGGTCTGTCATAATAAAATAGAGACAGTAGATCTAGCTGGTCTGTCATAATATAATAGAGACAGTATATCTAGCTGGTATGTCATAATATAATAGAGACAGTATATCTAGCTGGTCTGTCATAATATAATAGAGACAGTATATCTAGCTGGTCTGTCATAATATAATATAGACAGTATATCTAGCTGGTCTGTCATAATATAATAGAGACAGTATATATTGCTGGTCTGTCATAATATAATAGAGACAGTAGATCTAGCTGGTCTGTCATAATATAATAGAGACAGTAGATCTAGCTGGTCTGTCATAATACAATAGAGACATTAGATCTAGCCGATCTGTCATAATATAATAGAGACAGTAGATCTAGAAGGTCTCTCATAATATAAAAGAGACAGTAGATCATACTGGTCTGTCATAATATAATAGAGACAGTAGATCTAGCTGGTCTGTATTAATATAATAGAGACATTAGATCTAGCTGATCTGTAATAATATAATAGAGACAGTAGATCTAGCTGGTCTGTCATAATATAATAGAGACATTAGATCTAGCTGGTCTGTCATAATATAACAGAGACAGTAGATCTAGCTGGTCTGTCATGTTATAATTGAGACAGTAGATCTAGCTGGTCTGTCATAATATAATAGAGACAGTAGATCTAACTGGTCTGTAATAATATAATAGAGACATTAGATCTAGCCGATCTGTCATAATATAATAGAGACAGTAGATATAGCTGGTCTGTCATAATACAATAGAGACAGTATATCTAGCTGGTCTGTCATATCATAATAGAGACATTAGATCTAGCTGGTCTGTCATAATATAATAGAGACAGTAGATCTAGCTGGTCTGTCATTATATTATAGAAATAGTAGATCTAGCTGGTCTGTCATAATATAATAGAAACAGTAGATCTAGCTGGTCTGTCATAATATAATAGAGACAGTAGATCTAGCTGGTCTGTCATAATATAATAGAGACAGTAGATCGAGCTGGTCTGTCATATTATAATAGACACAGTAGATCTAGCTGGTCTGTCATAATATAATAGAGACAGTAGATCTAGCTGGTCTGTCATAATATAAAGAGACAGTAGATCTAGCTGGTCTGTCATAATATAATAGAGACATTAGATCTAGCTGATTTGTCATAATATAATAGAGACAGTAGATCTAGCTGGTCTGTAATAATATAATAGAGACAGTAGATCTAGCTGGTCGTCATAATACAATAGAGACAGTAGATCTAGCTGGTCTGTCATAATATAATAGAAACAGTAGATCTAGCTGGTCTGTCATAATATAATAGAGGCATTAGATCTAGCCGTCTGTCATAATATAATAGAGACAGTAGATCTAGCTGGTCTGTCATAATATAAAAGAGACAGTAGATCTAGCTGGTCTGTCATAATATAATAGAGACAGTAGATCTAGCTGGTATGTCATAATACAATAGAGACAGTAGATCTAGCTGGTCTGTCATAATATAATAGAGACAGTAGATCTAGCTGGTCTGTCATTATATTATAGAAATAGTAGATCTAGCTGGTCTGTCATAATATAATAGAAACAGTAGATCTAGCTGGTCTGTCATAATATAATAGAGACAGTAGATCTAGCTGGTCTGTCATAATATAATAGAGACAGTAGATCGAGCTGGTCTGTCATATTATAATAGACACAGTAGATCTAGCTGGTCTGTCATAATATAATAGAAACAGTATATCTAGCTGGTATGTCATAATACAATAGAGACAGTAGTTCTAGCTGGTCTGGCATAATACAATAGAGACAGTAGATCTAGCTTGTCTGTCATAATATAAAAGAGACAGTAGATCTAGCTGGTCTGTCATAATATAATAGAGACATTAGATCTAGCTGATCTGTCATAATATAAAAGAGACAGTAGATCTAGCTGGTCTGTCATAATATAATAGAGACAGTAGATCTAGCTGGTCTGTCATAATATAATAGAGACATTAGATCTAGCTGGTCTGTCATAATATAATAGAGACAGTAGATCTAGAAGGTCTGTCATAATATAAAAGAGACAGTAGATCATACTGGTCTGTCATAATATAATAGAGACAGTAGATCTAGCTGGTCTGTAATAATATAATAGAGACATTAGATCTAGCTGGTCTGTAATAATATAATAGAGACAGTAGATCTAGCTGGTCTGTCATAATATAATAGAGACATTAGATCTAGCTGGTCTGTCATAATATAACAGAGACAGTAGATCTAGCTGGTCTGTCATGTTATAATTGAGACAGTAGATCTAGCTGGTCTGTCATAATACAATAGAGACAGTAGATCTAGCTGGTCTGTAATAATATAATAGAGACATTAGATCTAGCCGATCTGTCATAATATAATAGAGACAGTAGATATAGCTGGTCTGTCATAATACAATAGAGACAGTATATCTAGCTGGTCTGTCATATCATAATAGAGACATTAGATCTAGCTGGTCTGTCATAATATAATAGAGACAGTAGATCTAGCTGGTCTGTCATTATATTATAGAAATAGTAGATCTAGCTGGTCTGTCATAATATAATAGAGACAGTAGATCTAGCTGGTCTGTCATAATACAATAGAGACAGTAGATCTAGCTGGTCTGTCATAATATAATAGAGACAGTAGATCTAGCTGGTCTGTCATAATATAAAAGAGACAGTAGATCTAGCTGGTCTGTCATAATATAATAGAGACATTAGATCTAGCCGATCTGTCATAATATAATAGAGACAGTAGATCTAGCTGGTCTGTCATAATATAATAGAGACAGTAGATCGAGCTGGTCTGTCATAATACAATAGAGACAGTAGATCTAGCTGGTCTGTCATAATATAATAGAAACAGTAGATCTAGCTGGTCTGTCATAATATAATAGAGGCATTAGATCTAGCCGATCTGTCATAATATAATAGAGACAGTAGATCTAGCTGGTCTGTCATAATATAAAAGAGACAGTAGATCTAGCTGGTCTGTCATAATATAATAGAGACAGTAGATCTAGCTGGTCTGTCATAATATAATAGAGACAGTAGATCTAGCTGGTCTGTCATAATATAATAGAGACAGTAGATCTAGCTGGTCTGTCATTATATTATAGAAATAGTAGATCTAGCTGGTCTGTCATAATATAATAGAAACAGTAGATCTAGCTGGTCTGTCATAATATAATAGAGACAGTAGATCTAGCTGGTCTGTCATAATATAATAGAGACAGTAGATCGAGCTGGTCTGTCATATTATAATAGACACAGTAGATCTAGCTGGTCTGTCATAATATAATAGAAACAGTATATCTAGCTGGTATGTCATAATACAATAGAGACAGTAGTTCTAGCTGGTCTGGCATAATACAATAGAGACAGTAGATCTAGCTTGTCTGTCATAATATAAAAGAGACAGTAGATCTAGCTGGTCTGTCATAATATAATAGAGACATTAGATCTAGCCGATCTGTCATAATATAAAAGAGACAGTAGATCTAGCAGGTCTGTCATAATATAATAGAGACAGTAGATCTAGCTGGTCTGTCATAATATAATAGAGACATTAGATCTAGCCGGTCTGTAATAATATAATAGCGACATTAGATCTAGCTGGTCTGTAATAATATAATAGAGACATTATATCTAGCTGGTCTGTCATAATATAATAGAGACAGTAGATCTAGCTGGTCTGTCATAATATAATAGAGACAGTAGATCTAGCTGGTCTGTCATAATATAAAAGAGACAGTAGATCTAGCTGGTCTGTCATAATATAACAGAGACAGTAGATCGAGCTGGTCTGTCATGTTATAATTGAGACAGTAGATCTAGCTGGTCTGTCATAATATAATAGAGACAGTATATCTAGCTGGTCTGTCATAATATAATAGAGACATTAGATCTAGCTGGTCTGTCATAATATAATAGAGACAGTAGATCTAGCTGGTCTGTCATAATATAATAGAGACAGTAGATCTAGCTGGTCTGTCATAATATAATAGAGACATTAGATCTTGCTGGTCTGTCATAATATAATAGAGACATTAGATCTAGCTGGTCTGTAATAATATAATAGAGACAGTATATCTAGCTGGTCTGTCATAATATAATAGAGACAGTAGTTCTAGCTGGTCTGTCATAATATAATAGAGACAGTAGATCTAGCTGGTCTGTCATAATATAATAGAGACATTAGATCTAGCCGGTCTGTCATAATATAATAGAGACAGTAGATCTAGCTGGTCTGTCATAATATAATAGAGACAGTAGATCTAGCTGGTCTGTCATAATATAATAGAGACATTAGATCTAGCTGGTCTGTCATAATATAATAGAGACAGTAGATCGAGCTGGTCTGTCATGTTATAATAGAGACAGTAGATCTAGCTGGTCTGTCATAATATAATAGAGACAGTAGATCTAGCTGGTCTGTCATATTATAATAGAGACAGTAGATCTAGCTGGTCTGTCATAATATAATAGAGACAGTAGATCTAGCTGGTATGTCATAATATAATAGAGACAGTAGTTCTAGCTGGTCTGTCATAATATAATAGAGACAGTAGATCTAGCTGGTCTGTCATAATATAAAAGAGACAGTAGATCTAGCTGGTCTGTCATAATATAATAGAGACAGTAGATCTAGCTGGTCTGTCATAATATAATAGAGACAGTAGATCTAGCTGGTCTGTCATAATATAATAGAGACAGTAGATCTAGCTGGTCTGTCATAATATAATAGAGACAGTAGATCTAGCTGGTCTGTCATAATATAATAGAGACAGTAGATCTAGCTGGTCTGTCATAATATAATAGAGACAGTAGATCTAGCTGGTCTGTCATAATATAATAGAGACAGTAGATCTAGCTGGTCTGTCATAATATAATAGAGACAGTAGATCTAGCTGGTCTGTCATAATATAATAGAGACAGTAGATCTAGCTGGTCTGTCATAATATAATAGAGACAGTATATCTAGCTGGTCTGTCATAATACAATAGAGACAGTAGTTCTAGCTGGTCTGTCATAATACAATAGAGACAGTAGATCTAGCTGGTCTGTCATAATATAAAAGAGACAGTAGATCTAGCTGGTCTGTCATAATATAATAGAGACATTAGATCTAGCTGGTCTGTCATAATATAAAAGAGACAGTAGATCTAGCAGGTCTGTCATAATATAATAGAGACAGTAGATCTAGCTGGTCTGTCATAATATAATAGAGACATTAGATCTAGCCGGTCTGTAATAATATAATAGAGACATTAGATCTAGCTGGTCTGTAATAATATAATAGAGACATTATATCTAGCTGGTCTGTCATAATATAATAGAGACAGTAGATCTAGCTGGTCTGTCATAATATAATAGAGACAGTAGATCTAGCTGGTCTGTCATAATATAAAAGAGACAGTAGATCTAGCTGGTCTGTCATAATATAACAGAGACAGTAGATCGAGCTGGTCTGTCATGTTATAATTGAGACAGTAGATCTAGCTGGTCTGTCATAATATAATAGAGACAGTATATCATACTGGTCTGTCATAATATAATAGAGACATTAGATCTAGCTGGTCTGTCATAATATAATAGAGACAGTAGATCTAGCTGGTCTGTCATAATATAAAGAGACAGTAGATCTAGCTGGTCTGTCATAATATAACAGAGACAGTAGATCGAGCTGGTCTGTCATAATATAATAGAGACAGTAGATCTAGCTGGTCTGTCATAATATAATAGAGACAGTATATCTAGCTGGTCTGTCATAATATAATAGAGACATTAGATCTAGCTGGTCTGTCATAATATAATAGAGACAGTAGATCTAGCTGGTCTGTCATAATATAATAGAGACAGTAGATCTAGCTGGTCTGTCATAATATAATAGAGACAGTAGATCTAGCTGGTCTGTCATAATATAATAGAGACAGTAGATCTAGCTGGTCTGTCATAATATAATAGAGACAGTAGATCTAGCTGGTCTGTCATAATATAATAGAGACAGTAGATCTAGCTGGTCTGTCATAATATAATAGAGACAGTAGATCTAGCTGGTCTGTCATAATATAATGGCGAGAGTAGATCTAACTGGTCTGTCATAATATAATAGAGAGAGTAGATCTAATTGGTCTGTTATAATATAATAGAGACAGTAGATCTACCTGGTCTGTAATAATATAATAGAGACAGTAGATCTAGCTGGTCTGTCATAATATAATAGAGACATTAGATCTAGCTGGTCTGTCATAATATAATAGAGACAGTAGATCTAGCTGGTCTGTAATAATATAATAGAGACAGTAGATCTAGCTGGTCTGTCATAATATAATAGAGACATTAGATCTAGCTGGTCTGTCATAATATAATGGCGAGAGTAGATCTAACTGGTCTGTTATAATATAATAGAGACAGTAGATCTACCTGGTCTGTAATAATATAATAGAGACAGTAGATCTAGCTGGTCTGTCATAATATAATAGAGACATTAGATCTAGCTGGTCTGTCATAATATAATAGAAACAGTAGATCTAGCTGGTCTGTCATAATATAATAGAGACAGTAGTTCTAGCTGGTCTGTCATAATATAATAGAGACAGTAGATCTAGCTGGTCTGTCATAATATAAAGAGACAGTAGATCTAGCTGGTCTGTCATAATATAATAGAGACATTAGATCTAGCTGGTCTGTCATAATATAATAGAGACAGTAGATCTAGCTGGTCTGTCATAATATAATAGAGACAGTAGATCTAGCTGGTCTGTCATAATATAATAGAGACATTAGATCTAGCTGGTCTGTCATAATATAATAGAGACATTAGATCTAGCTGGTCTGTCATAATATAATAGAGACAGTAGATCTAGCTGGTCTGTCATAATATAATAGAGACAGTAGATCTAGCTGGTCTGTCATAATATAATAGAGACAGTAGATCTAGCTGGTCTGTCATAATATAAAAGAGACAGTAGATCTAGCTGGTCTGTCATAATATAACAGAGACAGTAGATCTAGCTGGTCTGTCATCTTATAATAGAGACAGTAGATCTAGCTGGTCTGTCATAATATAATAGAGACAGTATATCTAGCTGGTCTGTCATAATATAATAGAGACAGTAGATCTAGCTGGTCTGTCATAATATAATAGAGACAGTAGATCTAGCTGGTCTGTCATAATATAATAGAGACAGTAGATCTAGCTGGTCTGTCATAATATAATAGAGACAGTAGATCTAGCTGGTCTGTCATAATATAATAGAGACAGTATATCTAGCTGGTCTGTCATAATATACAATCGAGACAGTATATCTAGCTGGTCTGTCATAATATAATAGAGACAGTAGATCTAGCTGGTCTGTCATAATTATAAAGAGACAGTAGATCTAGCTGGTCTGTCATAATATAATAGAGACATTATATCTAGCTGATCTGTCATAATATAATAGAGACAGTAGAACAAGCTGGTCTGTCATTATATTATTGAAATAGTAGATCTAGCTGGTCTGTCATAATATAATAGAAACAGTAGATCTAGCTGGTCTGTCATAATATAATAAAGACATTAGATCTAGCCGGTCTGTCATAATATAATAGAGACAGTAGATCTAGCTGGTCTGTCATAATATAATAGAGACAGTAGATCCAGCTGGTCTGTCATAATATAATAGAGACAGTAGATCTAGCTGGTCTGTCATAATATAATAGAGACAGTAGATCTAGCTGGTCTGTCATAATATAATAGAGACATTAGATCTAGCTGGTCTGTCATAATATAATAGAGACAGTATATCTAGCTGGTCTGTCATAATATAATAGAGACAGTAGATCTAGCTGGTCTGTCATAATATAATAGAGACAGTAGATCTAGCTGGTCTGTCATAATATAATAGAGACAGTAGATCTAGCTGGTCTGTCATAATATAATAGAGACAGTAGATCTAGCTGGTCTGTCATAATATAATAGAGACAGTAGATCTAGCTGGTCTGTCATAATATAATAGAGACAGTAGATCTAGCTGGTCTGTCATAATATAATAGAGACAGTAGATCTAGCTGGTCTGTCATAATATAATAGAGACAGTAGATCGAGCTGGTCTGTCATATTATAATAGACACAGTAGATCTAGCTGGTCTGTCATAATATAATAGAGACAGTATATCTAGCTGGTCTGTCATAATATAATAGAGACAGTAGTTCTAGCTGGTCTGTCATAATATAATAGAGACAGTAGATCTAGCTTGGTCTGTCATAATATAAAGAGACAGTAGATCTAGCTGGTCTGTCATAATATAATAGAGACATTAGATCTAGCTGGTCTGTCATGATATAAAAGAGACAGTAGATCTAGCTGGTCTGTCATAATATAATAGAGACAGTAGATCTAGCTGGTCTGTCATAATATAATAGAGACAGTAGATCTAGCTGGTCTGTCATAATATAATAGAGACATTAGATCTAGCTGGTCTGTCATAATATAATAGAGACAGTAGATCTAGCTGGTCTGTCATGTTATAATAGAGACAGTAGATCTAGCTGGTCTGTCATAATATAATAGAGACAGTATATCTAGCTGGTCTGTCATAATATAATAGAGACATTAGATCTAGCTGGTCTGTCATAATATAATAGAGACAGTAGATCTAGCTGGTCTGTCATAATATAATAGAGACAGTAGATCTAGCTGGTCTGTCATAATACAATAGAGACAGTAGATCTAGCTGGTCTGTCATAATATAATAGAGACAGTAGATCTAGCTGGTCTGTCATAATATAATAGAGACAGTAGATCTAGCTGGTCTGTCATAATATAATAGAGACATTAGATCTAGCTGGTCTGTCATAATATAATAGAGACAGTAGATCTAGCTGGTCTGTAATAATATAATAGAGACAGTATATCTAGCTGGTCTGTAATAATATAATAGAGACAGTAGTTCTAGCTGGTCTGTCATAATATAATAGAGACAGTAGATCTAGCTGGTCTGTCATAATATAATAGAGACAGTAGATCTAGCTGGTCTGTCATAATATAATAGAGACAGTAGATCTAGCTGGTCTGTCATAATATAATAGAGACATTAGATCTAGCTGGTCTGTCATAATAAAAGAGACAGTAGATCTAGCTGGTCTGTCATAATATAATAGAGACAGTAGATCTAGCTGGTCTGTCATAATATAATAGAGACAGTAGATCTAGCTGGTCTGTCATAATATAATAGAGACAGTAGATCTAGCTGGTCTGTCATAATATAATAGAGACATTAGATCTAGCTGGTCTGTCATAATATAATAGAGACAGTAGATCTAGCTGGTCTGTAATAATATAATAGAGACAGTATATCTAGCTGGTCTGTAATAATATAATAGAGACAGTAGTTCTAGCTGGTCTGTCATAATATAATAGAGACAGTAGATCTAGCTGGTCTGTCATAATATAATAGAGACAGTAGTTCTAGCTGGTCTGTCATAATACAATAGAGACAGTAGATCTAGCTGGTCTGTCATAATATAATAGAGACAGTAGATCTAGCTGGTCTGTCATAATATAATAGAGACAGTAGATCTAGCTGGTCTGTCATAATATAATAGAGACAGTAGATCTAGCTGGTCTGTCATAATATAATAGAGACAGTAGATCTAGCTGGTCTGTCATAATATAATAGAGACAGTAGATCTAGCTGGTCTGTCATAATATAATAGAGACATTAGATCTAGCTGGTCTGTAATAATATAATAGCGACATTAGATCTAGCTGGTCTGTAATAATATAATAGAGACATTATATCTAGCTGGTCTGTCATAATATAATAGAGACAGTAGATCTAGCTGGTCTGTCATAATATAATAGAGACAGTAGATCTAGCTGGTCTGTCATAATATAAAAGAGACAGTAGATCTAGCTGGTCTGTCATAATATAACAGAGACAGTAGATCGAGCTGGTCTGTCATGTTATAATTGAGACAGTAGATCTAGCTGGTCTGTCATAATATAATAGAGACAGTATATCATACTGGTCTGTCATAATATAATAGAGACATTAGATCTAGCTGGTCTGTCATAATATAATAGAGACAGTAGTTCTAGCTGGTCTGTCATAATACAATAGAGACAGTAGATCTAGCTGGTCTGTCATAATACAATAGAGACAGTAGATCTAGCTGGTCTGTCATAATATAATAGAGACAGTAGATCTAGCTGGTCTGTCATAATATAATAGAGACAGTAGATCTAGCTGGTCTGTCATAATATAATAGAGACATTAGATCTTGCTGGTCTGTCATAATATAATAGAGACATTAGATCTAGCCGGTCTGTAATAATATAATAGAGACAGTATATCTAGCTGGTCTGTAATAATATAATAGAGACAGTAGTTCTAGCTGGTCTGTAATAATATAATAGAGACAGTATATCTAGCTGGTCTGTAATAATACAATAGAGACAGTAGTTCTAGCCGGTCTGTCATAATATAATAGAGACATTCGATCTAGCTGGTCTGTCATAATATAATAGAGACAGTAGATCTAGCTGGTCTGTCATAATATAATAGAGACAGTAGATCTAGCTGGTCTGTCATAATATAATAGAGACAGTAGATCTAGCTGGTCTGTCATAATATAATAGAGACAGTAGATCTAGCTGGTCTGTCATAATATAATAGAGACAGTAGATCTAGCTGGTCTGTCATATTATAATAGACACAGCAGATCTAGCTGGTCTGTCATAATACAATAGAGACAGTATATCTAGCTGGTCTGTCATAATATAATAGAGAGAGTCGTTCTAGCTGGTCTGTCATAATACAATAGAGACAGTAGATCTAGCTGGTCTGTCATAATATAATAGAGACAGTAGATCTAGCTGGTCTGTCATAATATAATAGAGACAGTAGATCTAGCTGGTCTGTCATAATATAATAGAGACAGTAGATCTAGCTGGTCTGTCATAATATAATAGAGACAGTAGATCTAGCTGGTCTGTCATAATATAATAGAGACAGTAGATCTAGCTGGTCTGTCATAATATAATAGAGACATTAGATCTAGCTGGTCTGTCATAATATAATAGAGACAGTATATCTAGCTGGTCTGTCATAATATAATAGAGACAGTAGATCTAGCTGGTCTGTCATAATATAATAGAGACAGTAGATCTAGCTGGTCTGTCATAATATAAAAGAGACAGTAGATCTAGCTGGTCTGTCATAATATAACAGAGACAGTAGATCGAGCTGGTCTGTCATGTTATAATAGAGACAGTAGATCTAGCTGGTCTGTCATAATATAATAGAGACAGTATATCATACTGGTCTGTCATAATATAATAGAGACATTAGATCTAGCTGGTCTGTCATAATATAATAGAGACAGTAGATCTAGCTGGTCTGTCATAATATAATAGAGACATTAGATCTAGCCGGTCTGTCATAATATAATAGAGACAGTAGATCTAGCTGGTCTGTAATAATATAATAGAGACAGTAGATCTAGCTGGTCTGTCATAATATAATAGAGACATTAGATCTAGCTGGTCTGTCATAATATAATAGAGACAGTAGATCTAGCTGGTCTGTCATAATATAATAGAGACATTAGATCTAGCTGGTCTGTCATAATATAATAGAGACATTAGATTTAGCTGGTCTGTCATAATATAATAGAGACAGTATATCTAGCTGGTATGTCATAATACAATAGAGACAGTAGTTCTAGCTGGTCTGTCATAATACAATAGAGACAGTATATCTAGCTGGTCTGTCATAATATAATAGAGACATTAGATCTACCGGTCTGTCATAATATAATAGAGACAGTAGATCTAGCTGGTCTGTAATAATATAATAGAGACAGTAGATCTAGCTGGTCTGTCATAATATAATAGAGACATTAGATCTAGCTGGTCTGTCATAATATAACAGAGACAGTAGATCGAGCTGGTCTGTCATGTTATAATGAGACAGTAGATCTAGCTGGTCTGTCATAATATAATAGAGACAGTAGATCGAGCTGGTCTGTCATATTATAATAGACACAGTAGATCTAGCTGGTCTGTCATAATATAATAGAAACAGTATATCTAGCTGGTATGTCATAATACAATAGAGACAGTAGTTCTAGCTGGTCTGGCATAATACAATAGAGACAGTAGATCTAGCTTGTCTGTCATAATATAAAAGAGACAGTAGATCTAGCTGGTCTGTCATAATATAATAGAGACATTAGATCTAGCTGGTCTGTCATAATATAATAGAGACAGTAGATCTAGCTGGTCTGTCATAATATACATAGAGACATTAGATCTAGCTGGTCTGTCATAATATAATAGAGACATTAGATCTAGCTGGTCTGTAATAATATAATAGAGACATTATATCTAGCTGGTCTGTCATAATATAATAGAGACAGTAGATCTAGCTGGTCTGTCATAATATAAAAGAGACAGTAGATCTAGCTGGTCTGTCATAATATAATAGAGACAGTAGATCTAGCTGGTCTGTCATAATATAAAAGAGACAGTAGATCTAGCTGGTCTGTCATAATATAACAGAGACAGTAGATCTAGCTGGTCTGTCATAATATAATAGAGACAGTAGATCTAGCTGGTCTGTCATAATATAATAGAGACAGTATATCTAGCTGGTCTGTCATAATATAATAGAAACAGTATATCTAGCTGGTCTGTCATAATACAATAGAGACAGTAGTTCTAGCTGGTCTGTCATAATACAATAGAGACAGTAGATCTAGCTGGTATGTCATAATATAATAGAGACAGTAGATCTAGCTGGTCTGTCATAATATAATAGAGACAGTATATCTAGCTGGTATGTCATAATATCGAGACAGTATATCTAGCTGGTCTGTCATAATACAATAGAGACAGTAGATCTAGCTGGTCTGTCATAATTTAATAGAGACAGTAGATCTAGCTGGTCTGTCATAATATAATAGAGACATTATATCTAGCTGATCTGTCATAATATAATAGAGACAGTAGATCAAGCTGGTCTGTCATTATATTATTGAAATAGTAGATCTAGCTGGTCTGTCATAATATAATAGAGACAGTAGATCTAGCTGGTCTGTCATAATATAATAGAGACAGTAGATCTAGCTGGTCTGTCATAATATAATAGAGACAGTAGATCTAGCTGGTCTGTCATAATATAATAGAGACAGTATATCCAGCTGGTATGTCATAATACAATAGAGACAGTAGATCTAGCTGGTCTGTCATAATATAATAGAGACAGTAGATCTAGCTGGTCTGTCATAATATAATAGAGACATTAGATCTAGCTGGTCTGTCATAATATAATAGAGACAGTATATCTAGCTGGTCTGTCATAATACAATAGAGACAGTAGATCTAGCTGGTCTGTCATAATATAATAGAGACAGTAGATCTAGCTGGTCTGTCATATTATAATAGAGACATTAGATCTAGCTGGTCTGTCATAATACAATAGAGACAGTAGATCTAGCTGGTCTGTCATTATATTATAGAAATAGTAGATCTAGCTGGTCTGTCATAATATAATAGAAACAGTAGATCTAGCTGGTCTGTCATAATATAATAGAGACAGTAGATCTAGCTTGTCTGTCATAATATAAAAGAGACAGTAGATCTAGCTGGTCTGTCATAATATAATAGAGACATTAGATCTAGCTGGTCTGTCATGATATAAAAGAGACAGTAGATCTAGCAGGTCTGTCATAATATAATAGAGACAGTAGATCTAGCTGGTCTGTCATAATATAATAGAGACATTAGATCTTGCTGGTCTGTCATAATATAATAGAGACATTAGATCTAGCAGGTCTGTAATAATATAATAGAGACAGTAGATCTAGCTGGTCTATAATAATATAATAGAGACAGTAGTTCTAGCTGGTCTGTAATAATATAATAGAGACAGTATATCTAGCTGGTCTGTAATAATATAATAGAGACAGTAGTTCTAGCTGGTCTGTCATAATACAATAGAGACAGTAGTTCTAGCCGGTCTGTCATAATATAATAGAGACAGTAGATCTAGCTGGTCTGTCATAATATAAAAGAGACAGTAGATCTAGCTGGTCTGTCATAATATAATAGAGACATTAGATCTAGCTGATCTGTCATGATATAAAAGAGACAGTAGATCTAGCAGGTCTGTCATAATATAATAGAGACAGTAGATCTAGCTGTTCTGTCATAATATAATAGAGACATTAGATCTAGCTGGTCTGTAATAATATAATAGAGACAGTAGATCTAGCTGGTCTGTAATAATATAATAGAGACAGTATATCTAGCTGGTCTGTCATAATATAATAGAGACAGTAGATCTAGCCGGTCTGTCATAATATAATAGAGACAGTAGATCTAGCTGGTCTGTCATAATATAAAAGAGACAGTAGATCTAGCTGGTCTGTCATAATATAACAGAGACAGCAGATCTAGCTGGTCTGTCATGTTATAATTGAGACAGTAGATCTAGCTGGTCTGTCATAATATAATAGAGACTGTATATCATACTGGTCTGTCATAATATAATAGAGACAGTAGTTCTAGCTGGTCTGTCATAATACAATAGAGACAGTAGTTCTAGCTGGTCTGTCATAATATAATAGAGACAGTAGATCTAGCTGGTCTGTCATAATATAATAGAGACAGTAGATCTAGCTGGTCTGTCATAATATAATAGAGACAGTAGATCTAGCTGGTCTGTCATAATATAATAGAGACAGTAGATCTAGCTGGTCTGTCATAATATAATAGAGACAGTAGATCTTGCTGGTCTGTCATAATATAATAGAGACATTAGATCTAGCCGGTCTGTAATAATATAATAGAGACAGTATATCTAGCTGGTCTGTAATAATATAATAGAGACAGTAGTTCTAGCTGGTCTGTAATAATATAATAGAGACAGTATATCTAGCTGGTCTGTAATAATACAATAGAGACAGTAGTTCTAGCCGGTCTGTCATAATACAATAGAGACAGTAGTTCTAGCTGGTCTGTCATAATACAATAGAGACAGTAGATCTAGCTGGTCTGTCATAATATAATAGAGACATTAGATCTAGCTGGTCTGTCATAATATAATAGAGACAGTAGATCTAGCTGGTCTGTAATAAATATAATAGAGACATTAGATCTAGCTGGTCTGTCATAATATAACAGAGACAGTAGATCGAGCTGGTCTGTCATGTTATAATTGAGACAGTAGATCTAGCTGGTCTGTCATAATATAATAGAGACAGTAGATCGAGCTGGTCTGTCATATTATAATAGACACAGTAGATCTAGCTGGTCTGTCATAATATAATAGAAACAGTATATCTAGCTGGTATGTCATAATACAATAGAGACAGTAGTTCTAGCTGGTCTGGCATAATACAATAGAGACAGTAGATCTGGCTTGTCTGTCATAATATAAAAGAGACAGTAGATCTAGCTGGTCTGTCATAATATAATAGAGACATTAGATCTAGCAGGTCTGTCATAATATAAAGAGACAGTAGATCTAGCTGGTCTGTCATAATATAATAGAGACAGTAGATCTAGCTGGTCTGTCATAATATAATAGAGACATTAGATCTAGCTGGTCTGTCATAATATAATAGAGACATTAGATATAGCTGGTCTGTAATAATATAATAGAGACATTAGATCTAGCTGGTCTGTAATAATATAATAGAGACAGTATATCTAGCTGGTCTGTCATAATATAATAGAGACAGTAGATCTAGCTGGTCTGTCATAATATAATAGAGACAGTAGATCTAGCTGGTCTGTCATAATATAACAGAGACAGTAGATCTAGCTGGTCTGTTATGTTATAATTGAGGCAGTATATCTAGCTGGTCTGTCATAATACAATAGAGACAGTAGATCTAGCTGGTCTGTCATAATATAATAGAGACAGTAGATCTAGCTGGTCTGTCATAATATAATAGAGACAGTATATCTAGCTGGTCTGTCATAATACAATAGAGACAGTAGATCTAGCTGGTCTGTCATAATACAATAGAGACAGTAGATCAAGCTGGTCTGTCATAATATAATAGAGACAGCAGATCTAGCTGGTCTGTCATAATACAATAGAGACAGTAGATCTAGCTGGTCTGTCATAATACAATAGAGGCAGTAGATCTAGCTGGTCTCTCATAATATAATAGAGACAGTAGATCTAGCTGGTCTGTCATAATTTAATAGAGACAGTAGATCTAGCTGGTCTGTCATAATATAATAGAGACAGTATATCTAGCTGGTCTGTCATAATATAATAGAGACAGTATAATCTAGCTGGTCTGTCATTATACAATAGAAACAGTATATCTAGCTGGTCTGTCATAATATAATAGAGACAGTAGATCTAGCTGGTCTGTCATAATATAATAAAGACATTAGATCTAGCTGGTCGATCTGTCATAATATAATAGAGACATTAGATCTAGCTGGTCTGTCATAATATAATAGAGTCAGTATATCCAGCTGGTATGTCATAATACAATAGAGACAGTAGATCTAGCTGGCAATAGAGACAGTAGATCTAGCTGGTCTGTCATAATATAATAGAGACATTAGATCTAGCCGGTCTGTAATAATATAATAGACATTAGATCTAGCTGGTCTGTCATAATATAATAGAGACATTATATCTAGCTGGTCTGTCATAATATAATAGAGACAGTAGATCTAGCTGGTCTGTCATAATATAATAGAGACAGTAGATCTAGCTGGTCTGTCATAATATATAATAGAGACAGTAGATCTAGCTGGTCTGTCATAATATAATAGAGACAGTAGTTCTAGCTGGTCTGTCATGTTATAATTGAGACAGTAGATCTAGCTGGTCTGTCATAATATAATAGAGACAGTAGATCTAGCTGGTCTGTCATAATATAAAAGAGACAGTAGATCTAGCTGGTCTGTCATATTATAATAGACACAGTATATCTACTGGTCTGTCATAATATAATAGAGACAGTAGATCTAAATGGTCTGTCATAATATAATAGAGACAGTAGATCTAGCTGGTCTGTAATAATATAATAGAGACAGTAGATCTAGCTGGTCTGTCATAATATAATAGAGACATTAGATCTAGCTGGTCTGTCATAATATAACAGAGACAGTAGATCGAGCTGGTCTGTCATGTTATAATGAGACAGTAGATCTAGCTGGTCTGTCATAATATAATAGAGACAGTAGATCGAGCTGGTCTGTCATATTATAATAGACACAGTAGATCTAGCTGGTCTGTCATAATATAATAGAAACAGTATATCTAGCTGGTATGTCATAATACAATAGAGACAGTAGTTCTAGCTGGTCTGGCATAATACAATAGAGACAGTAGATCTAGCTTGTCTGTCATAATATAAAGGAGACAGTAGATCTAGCCGATCTGTCATAATATAAAGAGACAGTAGATCTAGCAGGTCTGTCATAATATAATAGAGACAGTAGATCTAGCTGGTCTGTCATAATATAATGAGACAGTAGATCTAGCTGGTCTGTCATAATATAATAGAGACATTAGATCTAGCCGGTCTGTAATAATAT
>NW_026289230.1:0-25570 GCF_023373465.1 Oncorhynchus keta
AACTATCTGCCGCCATTGTCGCAACCCCTATTACCAGCCTGTTCAACCTCTCTTTCATATCGTCTGAGATCCCCAAGGATTGGAAAGCTGCCGCAGTCATCCCCTCTTCAAAGGGGGAGACACCCTGGACCCAAACTGCTATAGACCTATATCCATCCTGCCCTGCCTATCTAAGGTCTTCGAAAGCCAAGTCAACAAACAGGTCACTGACCATCTCGAATCCCACCGTACCTTCTCCGCTGTGCAATCTGGTTTCCGAGCCGGTCACGGGTGCACCTCAGCCACACTCAAGGTACTAAATGATATCATAACCGCCATCGATAAAAGACAGTACTGTGCAGCCGTCTTCATCGACCTCGCCAAGGCTTTCGACTCTGTCAATCACCAAATTCTTATCGGCAGACTCAACAGCCTCGGTTTTTCGGATGACTGCCTTGCCTGGTTCACCAATTACTTTGCAGACAGAGTTCAGTGTGTCAAATCGGAGGGCATGCTGTCCGGTCCTCTGGCAGTCTCTATGGGGGTGCCACAGGGTTCAATTCTCGGGCCGACTCTTTTCTCTGTATATATCAATGATGTTGCTCTTGCTGCGGGCGATTCCCTGATCCACCTCTACGCAGACGACACCATTCTATATACTTTCGGCCCGTCATTGGACACTGTGCTATCCAACCTCCAAACGAGCTTCAATGCCATACAGCACTCCTTCCGTGGCCTCCAACTGCTCCTAAACGCGAGTAAAACCAAATGCATGCTTTTCAACCGATCGCTGCCTGCACCCGCATGCCCGACTAGCATCACCACCCTGGATGGTTCCAACCTTGAATATGTGGACATCTATAAGTACCTAGGTGTCTGGCTAGACTGCAAACTCTCCTTCCAGACTCACATCAAACATCTCCAATCAAAAATCAAATCCAGAGTCGGCTTTCTATTCCGCAACAAAGCCTCCTTCACTCACGCTGCCAAGCTTACCCTAGTAAAACTGACTATCCTACCGATCCTCGACTTCGGCGATGTCATCTACAAAATGGCTTCCAACACTCTACTCAGCAAACTGGATGCAGTCTATCACAGTGCCATCCGCTTTGTCACTAAAGCACCTTATACCACCCACCACTGCGACTTGTATGCTCTAGTCGGCTGGCCCTCACTACATATTCGTCGCCAGACCCACTGGCTCCAGGTCATCTACAAGTCCATGCTAGGTAAAGCTCCGCCTTATCTCAGTTCACTGGTCACGATGGCAACACCCATCCGTAGCACGCGCTCCAGCAGGTGTATCTCACTGATCATCCCTAAAGCCAACACCTCATTTGGCCGCCTTTCGTTCCAGTACTCTGCTGCCTGTGACTGGAACGAATTGCAAAATCGCTGAAGTTGGAGACTTTATCTCCTCACCAACTTCAAACATCAGCTATCCGAGCAGCTAACCGATCGCTGCAGCTGTACATAGTCTATTGGTAAATAGCTCACCCTTTTTCACCTACCTCATTCCCATACTGTTTTTATACTGTTTTTATTTATTTACTTTTCTGTTTTGCACACCAATATCTCTACCTGTACATGCCCATCTGATCATTTATCACCAGTGTTAATCTGCAAAATTGTATTATTCGCTCACTTCATGCCTTTTGCACATTACATAGACTGCCCATTTTTTTTTTCTACTGTGTTATTGACTTGCTAAATTGTTTACTCCATGTGTAACTCTGTGTTGTCTGTTCACACTGCTATGCTTTATCTTGGCCAGGTCGCAGTTGCAAATGAGAACTTGTTCTCAACTAGCCTACCTGGTTAAATAAAGGTGAAATAAAATAAAAGCCTGAGAGCAAATATATTTATTTCATTTCATTTGCGATTTTCATGAATGGTTAACGTTGCGTTATGGTAATGAGCTTGAGGCTATAAATAGGATCCCGATACGGATTGCTCGTCGCAACAGGTTAAAAGGCTGCAAAAAAATGTAATAACGGTTATCGGAATTGTTTTTTTTTGGCAAAGAAAATATTTGATATTGATATCGGCCAAAAATGTCATATTGGTGCATCGTTAGTTTGAACTCATGACTACTGGTTTCAATTTAATTTTCAGCCCAACTTACAAGCAAATACTTTATGAATGTATTGTTACAAATCAGCTTGCAAGGTTGCTAGCCAACTAGCCTGCTAACGTTAGCGCCACCTGCTAACGTTATCCCTACATTTGAGTCATTTAGTAGATGCTCTATCCAGAGCAATTAGGGTTAAGTGCCTTGCTCAAGGACACAGACAAATCTTTCACCTAGTCACTGGCCCAACACCCTTAACCGCTAGGCTACCTGCCTCCCTGCCATTAGCACTACATGAGTCAGCCAGTTGCTATCAATACCTATCTAACAGCTACATTAAAGTAAACCAACATTTAGGAAATACATAATGGCATCTAACCAGTTATCAAATAATGTTACCTGTATATGTAGTTATCTTAGCCAGCAAGCTAAAGTTAGTTATTTTAGCCTGCTAGCTAGCCTAGCCAGCTAACTAACTAGAGACTTATGGCATCAGCATGCTTCAATTCGGATGCTGGCTAGCAAAAGTTGTATGGTGCAGTATTTTTCAATTAAAAAATGTGCATTATAATGAGTCATCTCTTGTTCAATGACAACAAAGACTTTATTAAAGAATCCCTACTGTTGACGAAGGGGCGTATACTTCGGCTGCGAACTTCGCCTCCAGAAAAAATGTTTTTTGACCAAACAGCCAAAATAACCCTCATGGAAGTAAAAAATGAACAAAAACAAACTAAATGTAGTCAAAATATATACACAAACTCTACCGAGCTGTTTCGGCAGGGAAGCATGTGGACGTCTTTACCGATTGACAGCTGAGTTAGCTACCAAAGAAGAGCCAAGGACAGAGGTGCTTCAGAGAGAGAGGCTGTTTCACCGTCCAAGGGAGAGTCAGCTAATCCAATAGCGATATAGTGAGGTAAATTCAAAGTAGATAGATTCCAGAGGCAATAATCTAGAGGCATTGGGCACAGGAGACAAGGAGAAGAGTCAACAATAAGACAGCCATCGGAGGAAGGCTCCAGCAGATGGAAAAGATCACAACAGCACAGTCAGTCAGCTACTGTAGCGTATTAGTTTCAAGCAAAGGTTGAAAAACTGGTAGCCTAGTAAAACTAGATCAGGCAGGAATGATTTTCCACTTTAATTTTGAGCTAGCCTGCAGCTGCAGGACAAGTCAGTGTTGCCTGGAGCAGCGAGCAAGATCATGCAGCCCCCACATGTGGGGAATCTGATTGGTTGTTTCAATCACACCTCCTCGTGATTGGTGGATTGTTGTTCACTGCCAACACTCGATCTGCATGGCTAGTGGCTAATGTTATTCAGCTCGAGCTAGCTAAGCAGAGTAGATTCTTCTAATGGCGTTGAGAAATAGTGTATTGTGGGAAGTTTAGAAGATATCTGTGAATACGTTAATAAATAGGTAAAAAAAACAAAAACATAAACATGTTTGTAATTATAGGTAACCAGATTGTTACTAAGTATTTTACCACACGGTGTTGAGACTTTGTTTCACACCAGAATATCTGGGGATCTCATTTTAATCCCAAGAATTTCTCGCAACCCCACCTCACGACAAACATAATGTCACAACCTTAAAATGGGAAAATGTAGATTTTGACATCAATAAATAACCTTCAATTCATAGGATTTTTGGTCTCTTATCAAAATGAAAAGAAACCAATAAATACATTTACTCAAAAAAATATTTTTCAAAGTATCTTTCTCAAAAACGTTTGTATATTGTGACACACCTGTACTCTTAATTTTATGATTTTTTGGGGGCTAAAGAGACCCCCCACTGCAGTTCCCCTGATTCCCGGGACCCCACTAAATGTATCACTGACTGTAACTTTAAAAACCACTGCTTTAAAGGATGTGTAGATACTGGAGTTGTTTACCCATGTTATGGCATGATGTGTCCTTTCCACTCTCACACAATACATAGGGAAGCAAATGTGAATTAGACTCATCCAATGTAAACAAACACACCTCACTATTCTCATTGTGTTGTTCACTATTTTCACCCCAACCAGTAGTGTTGTCCAACGTTCTCATTGTTTGTAATATGGAAAGCACTGTGTTCTGAACTATTATCACCCAATAGGGTGTGTCTAGTCTAAGTGTTTCACACACACACAAAGGTGCATTGAAACACCCAATCAGGTAGCATTAAACACACGTCACCACAAGAACCCCAACACATTTACCTCACAATCCAACCCAACCTCTAAGGAAATAGCTCCTTATAAAATGGGCCTCCACAAAAACATAACAACATATCCTGATGATGATGAAGTCTCTGCATACGTCGCATTCTGGCGCCGTGTGCTAGAACATCCATGACGGCCGCTCTGTCTATCGAAGCAGTTAGCGCATGCCAGGAAACTAATCAAGACGTACATTTTGTACAAGCTCCGACATGACCTCCTCCACTCCTCGGCAGCTGTTTTCATCCCCCACGCCCTGCCTCCCATGCATCCCTCTCTCCGCTCCTCCCCAAATGGGAGAAGTATGGGAGGAATTTAGTAAACACTGAGCGAGACGGGGCGTGGGCGGCCCTAGAGCATCGTGGTAATGACCCCCGGAACGGAGCTCGTGATTAGATGAGAGCAGGATGAGGGCCATTAGGTGGTTGTTAGATTGTTGTTAGATGGTTGTGGTTGTTAGGTAGCTGTTGTGTGACTTTGCTATACAGGGAAACCTGTAATTACACTGTAGTGTTATTATGAGCGGCCAGCCAAAACGGCAGATCTAAACACCATGCTGCCGAGGCCTTCCCCTCGCCTTGCCATATCCTCCCCTACGGCAAGCCTGAACATGTCGGAAAGAAAGAGAGAGAGTGCGTGTGTGTTGGGACATGGGGGTTTATTTCAGCAGCATATTTCACATCAAAATCTGCTTGACACAACACGCTTTTGAGGAACAAGACAAAACACTTCACTATGACCACTTCTGCTTGCTTTAGGACAAGTTTTATGAGAACACCCACTCACTTAACTTGTAAAAAACACATATTGCTCAATAGGACTAAAATGCTAACTTCACAAACAGCTAAAAACACCTCCTAGCCGCCTTCCTTTCACGTAACATCACATCCCACACAGACAATGCTGTGGTCTAGTTTCTTTATGACTGGCCTCACAAGTTGCCTCACAGGCTGATACACTGTATGTAGCTCTTTAATTTTTGGTATAGAAATGAGCAGGTAATAAATTAATAATTAAATTAATCTCAAAAACAAACATCATTAATGAATAATTACGATTTCTTTACTATTTGACCATGCCATTTCTTAAATAGATGCCGTAGAGAACAGTACTGTTAATAGGACTGGGTGAACATCAGGACACTCATATTCAAGTCCAGTTGAACACTGGATGTCTTTCCATTGAAGTTCCCAGGAGGTTGAACATAGACCTACACGAAGGTCTCAGACCATTTCAGCGAGGAGCGGTGGTTGGGTGCACAGCGGACTCCCTAAACCCAATCCTCCACACACAGCAGACCAGAGACTCCCAGACCACCCAGGCAGAGATATGGGCCATCCCAGACCCCAGCACAGACCACCACCCACAGCCTCCATTGTTCTCCTTTCTGATTCCTTGGAACAGGTCCAGGATCAGCAGTTCTAACCTCATTACATCCTCCTAAAACGATTCCTATGAGAATGACCTTTGAACCCACTAGAGTCTATGGGAGGAAAATGAACAGACTATAGTCTAAAAGATGGGGGAATTGTGGTAACATAAAATGAAAGAGTCACTACAGATGCTAACTCAATTTTCTAAGTTTTCGGTCAGTAGTGAGGTAACAATCGTATAGTGTCTTTTACATTTTTATTTCGGACTTCCTTGTGTGACTGCTAGGTGTTATTGGTGAAATGTTTTTCCACTATAGCAGGCTACAGTTGACAGCTCCAAAGAAGCTGTGCGTGTGTTATATGTGGTTTTTATGTTGTTCATGACACCTTCATATGACTTCACTTTGTTATCACGTGGCTCAGTGTTTGTCATACATACTGAACAAAAATATGAACGCAACATGTAAAGTGTTGGTCACATTTCTCATGAGCAGAAATAAAAAAAGATCACAGAAAGGATCCATGTGCAAAAAAACTTATTTCTCTAAAATGTTGGCAAATTTGCATATATCCCTGTTAGTAAGCATTTATCCTTTGCCAATATAATCCATTCACCTGACCATGGCATATCAGAAGCTGATTAAAACTTCTTATGGCTGAGATCCCGTTAACTGGATAAACGTGACAACAGCCAGTGAAAGTGCAGGGCGGCAAATTCAAACAACAGAAATTTCATAGTTAAAATTCCTCAAACATACAAGTATTATACACCATTTTAAAGATAAACTTGTTGTTAATCCCACCACAGTGTCCGATTTCAAAAAGGCTTTACGACGAATTCATACCATGCGATTATGATAGGTCAGCAACTAGTCACAGAAAAACACAGCCATTTTTCCAGCCAAAGAGAGGAGTCACAAAAAGCAGAAATACGGTTACAATTAATCACTAGACACCCATAGACACTGTACATTGGATAGGCAAAGATTTGAAAACCAACAAACCTCAGATTTCCCCCTTCCTGGTTGGATTCTTTCTCAGGTTTTTGAAAGAGCTATGTTTGGCTTTACAGTCCAGTGGGAATGGAAATAAGGGTGTGTGGTGTAATGGGTTTGTGTTGGGGTTGGCAGGTTGATGTGTGTGTGTGTGTGGGGTGGAGGGGGGGGGGTTGTTATTTTAACCTTTATTTGATATTTTGCAGTAACAACCTGGTCAAATGTGTGCGTGCGTGTATGTTCTATCTTTGTGTGTGTGTGCGCACCATCTTGAGCACTTGACAGAGAGTCCATGACAGTTGGTCCATAATTGGTGAATGTGAAGCCTGATTTAAGAGGTAAGAGTTGTGTTGTCACAAAGCTGAGAGGTTAACGGGCAAAAGTTGTCCCCTTAATCTCTTCACCATATACTGTATACGCATATGGTTGTTTTAAAAATGTCTACCACGCAATGTCTACCCTAAATTCACGACAGTGGTTGCGATGGCTAGTAATGTGTATACAGGCCTGCATTCATATTATTGTCCGCTTACCTTCCATCTGGGCAGTAAACTCCATGGTTTACATTGCCTTCAATGCCAGAGATGATGTATACTTTAAATGGTGGCGTGCAGGGAACCACATGTGGTGGACATGGGCTTCTTGTGGGTGGAGTGTGCTACACCATAGTCCCAGTCAGTGACAATCACACAAAATAATGACTATAGCTTGTATTGGGAATTCAGTAAGACTTCTTTTGGGGGGGGTGGTCAATAAATCACTCTTTATGGAATAGAAACAAAAAGGTTTTATTTGGAAGTACTTGGTGCAAGTAGCCCATTGATTCATTCCCAATAGGACTGAATGGGGACCAAATGATGTTGCATTTGTACAATCCAGAGAAAGGCATGTTACTACGAAACAAAAATATAAATACAACATGCAACAATTTCAAAAATGTTAACTAAATTACGGTTCATAGAAGGAAATCACTAAATTGAAATGAATTAATTTGGCCCTTATCTATGGATTTTACATGACTGGGCAGGGGGTGCAGCCATGCGTGGGCCTGGGAGGGCATAAGCCCACCCACTTGGGAGCCAGGTCCACCCACTGAGGAGCCAGGTGCAGCCAATTAGAATGAGTTTTTTTTCCCCACAAAAGGGCTTTATAAATACAAAAATACTCCTCAGGACCCCCTCCCCTTCCTCAAATGATCCCGCAGGTGAAGAAGACGAATGTGGAGGTCCTGGGCTGGCGTGGTTACCCATGATCTACGGCTGTGAGGCTAGTTGGATGAACTGCCAAATTCTCTTGGACAATCCTGCAGTCAGCATGCCAATTGCACACTCCTCTAAACTGCACATTTTAGAGTGGCCTTTTATTGTCCCCAGCTTAAGGTGTACCTGTATAATGATCATGCTGTTTAACTTCTTATGGCTGGGGGCAGTATTGAGTAGCTTGGATGAATAAGGTGCCCAGAGTAAACTGCCTGCCACTCAGGCCCAGAAGCTAAGATATGCATATTATTAGTATATTTGTATAGAACACTATCGGAAGTTTCTAAAACTGTTTTAATGATGTCTGTGAGTAATACAGAACTCATATGGCAGCTCCAAAGAAGCTGTGCGTGTGTTATATGTGGTTTTTATGTTGTTCATGACACCTTCATATGACTTCACTTTGTTATCATGTGGCTCAGTGTTTGTCATACATACTGAACAAAAATATGAACGCAACATGTAAAGTGTTGGTCACATTTCTCATGAGCAGAAATAAAAGATCACAGAAAGGATCCATGTGCAAAAAAAAACTTATTTCTCTAAAATGTTGTCAAATTTGCATATATCCCTGTTAGTAAGCATTTATCCTTTGCCAATATAATCCATTCACCTGACCATGTGGCATATCAAGAAGCTGATTAAAACTTCTTATGGCTGAGATCCCGTTAACCGGATAAACGTGACAACAGCCAGTGAAAGTGCAGGGCGCCAAATTCAAACAACAGAAATTTCATAATTAAAATTCCTCAAACATACAAGTATTATACACAATTTTAAAGATAAATTTGTTGTTAATCCCACCACAATGTCCGATTTAAAAAAAGCTTTACGACGAATGCATACCATGCGATTATGATAGGTCAGCAACTAGTCACAGAAAAACACAGCCATTTTTCCAGCCAAAGAGAGGAGTCACAAAAATTAGAAATAGAGTTAAAATGAATCACTCACCTTTGATGATCTTCATCAGATGACACTCATAGGACTTCATGTTACACAATACATGTATGTTTTGTTCGATAAAGTTCATATTTATATCCAAAAATCTCAGTTTACATTGGGCCGTTATGTTCAGTAATATTTTGCTTCCAAAAAATCTGGTGATTTTGCAGAGAGCCACATCAATTTACAGAAATACTCATCATAAATGTTGATGAAAATACAAGTGTTATTCATGGAATTAAAGACATCCTTCTCCTTAATGGAACCACTGTGTCAGATTTCTAAAAAGCTTTACAGAAAAAGCACACCATGCAATAATCTGAGTACAGCGCTCAGACACAAAAACAAGCCATACAGATACCTGCCATGTTGTGGAGTCAGTAATAGTCAGAAATAGCATTATAAATAGTTGCATACCTTTGATGATCTTCATCAGAATGCACTTCCAGGAATCCCAGATCAACAATAAATGTTTGTTTTGTTCGATAAAGTCTATCATTTATGTCTAAACACCTCCTTTTTGTTTGCGCGTTTAGTTCACAAATCCAAATTCACGGCGCAGGCCAGACGAAAAGTAAAAAGTTCAATTACAGTTCGTAGAAACATGTCAAATGATGTATAGAATCAATCTTTAGGATGTTTTTAACATAAATCTTCAATAATATTCCAACCGGACAATTACTCTGTCTTTAGAAAGGAAAAGGAGAGCAGCTGACTCTCACGGGGCGCGAAACTGAGCTCATGGCATTCTGCCAGACACCTTAGTCAAACAGCTCTTATTCTCCCCTTCACAGTAGAAGCCTGAAACCAGGTTCTAAAGACTGTTGACATCTAGTGGAAGCCTTAAGAAGTGCAATATGACCCCAGAGACACTGTATATTAGCATCACTGTAGTGCTATTCACTCAACTGTACGACTTGATTAGTTCAGTGTTAGCTAGCTACATAGCTGTCTTTGTTTCCAAGATAATTGTGTAGTTTAGTGTGTGTAGCCTTGGAGTGATTATCTTAATTCACTGAGGTTCGCTAGCCAGCTATTTGTCGTCCTTAACGTAGGAGACTCTGCTAGCTAGCCAACAGCTAACAGCTAGCCAACGTCTACTGAATAGAACTCAACAACCCGGTCGCATTCACAGGTAGTATCACATTTTCATTTCATTACAGTACAACGGTTTGATTTGTTTGATCGTAGCTAGCTACATAGCTAGCTACATAGCCGTCTTTGTTTCAAAGATAATTGTGTAGTCTAGACCGATTTCCTAGGTTAGCTAGCCAGCTATTGTCGTTCTTTTAACTCAACGTAACGTAAACAACACTGCTAGCTAGCCAGCTAGCCCCGAATAGCAGCACTGTAGAAATTATTACACTCAACGGAACGACTTGATTAGTGTAGTGTCAACAACGCAGCTACTGCCAGCTAGCCTACTTTAGCAGTACTGTATCATTTTAATCATTTTAGTCAATAAGATTCTTGCTACGTAAGCTTAACTTTCTGAACATTCGAGACGTGTAGTCCGCTTGTCATTCCAATTTCCTTGCATTAGCGTAGCCTTTTCTGTAGCCTGTCAACTATGTGTCTGTCTATCCCTGTTCTCTCCTCTCTGCACAGACCATACAAACGCTCCACACCGCGTGGCGCGACCACCCTAACCTGGTGGTCCCAGCGCGTACGACCCCACGTGGAGTTCCAGGTCTCTGGTAGCCTCTGGAACTGCCAATCTGCGGCCAACAAGGCAGAGTTCATCTCAGCCTATGCCTCCCTCAGTCCCTTGACTTCTTGGCACTGACGGAAACATGGATCACCACAGATAACACTGCTACTCCTACTGCTCTCTCCTCGTCCGCCCACGTGTTCTCGCACACCCCGAGAGCTTCTGGTCAGCGGGGTGGTGGCACCGGGATCCTCATCTCTCCCAAGTGGTCTTTCTCTCTTTCTCCCCTTACCCATCTGTCTATTGCCTCCTTTGAATTCCATGCTGTCACAGTTACCAGCCCTTTCAAGCTTAACATCCTTATCATTTATCGCCCTCCAGGTTCCCTCGGAGAGTTCATCAATGAGCTTGATGCCTTGATAAGCTCCTTTCCTGAGGACGGCTCACCTCTCACAGTTCTGGGCGACTTTAACCTCCCCCGTCTACCTTTGACTCATTCCTCTCTGCCTCCTTCTTTCCACTCCTCTCCTCTTTTGACCTCACCCTCTCACCTTCCCCCTACTCACAAGGCAGGCAATACGCTTGACCTCATCTTTACTAGATGCTGTTCTTCCACTAACCTCATTGCAACTCCCTCCAAGTCTCCGACCACTACCTTGTATCCTTTTCCCTCTCGCTCTCATCCAACACTTCCCACTGCCCCTACTCGGATGGTATCGCGCCGTCCCAACCTTCGCTCTCTCTCCCCGCTACTCTCTTCTCTTCCCTCTGCTCAAACTTTCTCCAACCTATCTCCTGATTCTGCCTCCTCAACCCTCCTCTCCTCCCTTACTGCATCCTTTGACTCCCTATGTCCCCTATCCTCCAGGCCGGCTCGGTCCTCCCCTCCCGCTCCGTGGCTCGATGACTCATTGCGAGCTCACAGAACAGGGCTCCGGGCAGCCGAGCGGAAATGGAGGAAATTCCCGCCTCCCTGCGGACCTGGCATCCTTTCACTCCCTCCTCTCTACATTTTCCTCCTCTGTCTCTGCTGCTAAAGCCACTTTCTACCATTCTAAATTCCAAGCATCTGCCTCTAACCCTAGGAAGCTCTTTGCCACCTTCTCCTCCCTCCTGAATCCTCCCCCTCCCTCCTCCCTCTCTGCAGATGACTTCGTCAACCATTTTGAAAAGAAGGTCGATGACATCCGATCCTCGTTTGCTAAGTCAAACGACACCGCTGGTTCTGCTCACACTGCCCTACCCTATGCTCTGACCCCTTTCTCCCCTCTCTCTCCAGATGAAATCTCGCGTCTTGTGAAGGCCGGCCCAACAACCTGCCCGCTTGACCCTATCCCCTCCTCTCTTCTCCAGACCATTTCCGGAGACCTTCTCCCTTACCTCACCTCGCTCATCAACTCATCCCTGACCGCTGGCTACGTCCCTCCCGTCTTCAAGAGAGCGAGAGTTGCACCCCTTCTGAAAAAAACCTACACTCGATCCCTCCGATGTGAACAACTACAGACCAGTATCCCTTCTCTCTTTTCTCTCCAAAACTCTTGAGCGTGCCGTCCTTGGCCAGCTCTACCGCTATCTCTCTCAGAATGACCTTCTTGATCCAAATCAGTCAGGTTTCAAGACTAGTCATTCAACTGAGACTGCTCTTCTCTGTATCACGGAGGCGCTCCGCACTGCTAAAGCTAACTCTCTCTCCTCTGCTCTCATCCTTCTAGACCTATCGGCTGCCTTCGATACTGTGAACCATCAGATCCTCCTCTCCACCCTCTCCGGTTGGGCATCTCCAGGCGCGGCCCACGCACTGGATTGCGTCCTACCTGACAGGTCGCTCCTACCAGGTGGCGTGGCGAGAATCTGTCTCCTCACCACGCGCTATCACCACTGGTGTCCCCCAGGGCTCTGTTCTAGGCCCTCTCTTATTCTCGCTATACACCAAGTCACTTGGCTCTGTCATAACCTCACATGGTCTCTCCTATCATTGCTATGCAGACGACACACAATTAATCTTCTCCTTTCCCCTTCTGATGACCAGGTGGCGAATCGCATCTCTGCATGTCTGGCAGACATATCAGTGTGGATGACGGATCACCACCTCAAGCTGAACCTCAGCAAGACGGAGCTCCTCTTCCTCCCGGGGAAGGACTGCCCGTTCCATGATCTCGCCATCACGGTTGACAACTCCATTGTGTCCTCCTCCCAGAGCGCTAAGAACCTTGGCGTGATCTGGACAACACCCTGACGTTCTCAACTAACATCAAGGCGGTGTCCCGTTCCTGTAGGTTCATGCTCTACAACATTTTAGAAATCTGACCCTGCCTCACACAGGAAGCGGCGCAGGTCTAATCCAGGCACTTGTCATCTCCCGTCTTGATTACTGCAACTCGCTGTTGGCTGGGCTCCCTGCCTGTGCCATTAAACCCCTACAACTCATCCAGAACGCCGCAGCCCGTCTGGTGTTCAACCTTCCCAAGTTCTCTCCACGTCACCCGCTCCTCCGCTCTCTCCACTGGCTTCCAGTTGAAGCTCGCATCCGCTACAAGACCATGGTGCTCGCCTGGCGGAGCTGTGGGGAACGGCACCTCAGTACCTCAGGCTCTGATCAGGCCCTACACCCAAACAAGGGCACTGCGTTCATCCACCTCTGGCCTGCTCGCCTCCCTACCACTGAGGAAGTACAGTTCCCGCTCAGCCCAGTCAAAACTGTTCGCTGCTCTGGCCCCCAATGGTGGAACAAACTCCCTCACGACGCCAGGACAGCGGAGTCAATCACCACCTTCCGGAGACACCTGAAACCCCACCTCTTCAAGGAATACCTAGGATAGGGTAAGTAAGGGTAAGTAATCCTTCTCACCCCCCCCTTCTCCCCCAACAAGATTTAGATGCAAGTGGCTGTTCCACTGGTTGTCATAAGGTGTATGCACCAATTTGTAAGTCGCTCTGGATAAGAGCGTCTGCTAAATGACTTAAATGTAAATGTAAATATTGGATAGGCAAAGACTTGAAAACCTACAAACCTCAGATTTCCCACTTCCTGGTTGGATTCTTTCTCAGGTTTTTGCCTGCCATATGAGTTCTGTATTACTCACAGACATCATTCAAACAGTTTTAGAAACTTCAGATTGTTGTCTATCCAAATATACTAATAATATGCATATCTTAGCTTCTGGGCCTGAGTAGCAGGCAGTTTACTCTGGCACCTTATTCATTCAAGCTACTCAATACTGCCCCCAGCCATAAGAAGTTAAACAACATGATCATTACACAGGTACACCTTAAGCTGGGGACAATAAAGGCCACTCTAAAATGTGCAGTTTTGTCACAACAAATGGCACAAGTTTTGAGAGAGTGTGCAGATTGGCATGCTGACTGCAGGATTGTCCAACAGAGCTGCTACCATAAAGCCGCCTCCAATGGCATTTTAGAGAATTTGGCAGTACATCCAACTAGCCTCACAACCGTAGATCATGTGTAACCATGCCATTCCAGGACCTCCACATCCGGCTTCTTCACCTGCGGGATCGTTTGAGGAAGGGGAGGGGTGCTGAGGGAGTATTTTGTATTTAATAAAGCCCTTTTTGGGGAAAAGCTCATTCTAATTGGCTGTGCCTGGCTCCTCAGTGGGTGGACCTGGCTCCCGAGTGGGTGGGCTTATGCCCTCCCAGGCCCACACATGGCTGCGCCCCTGCCCAGTCATGTAAAATCCATAGATAAGGGCCAAATTAATTCATTTCAATTGAGTGATTTCCTTCTATGAACTGTAATTTAGTTAACATTTTTGAAATTGTTGCATGTTGTATTAATATTTTTGTTTCGTAGTAACATGCCTTTCTCTGGATTGTACAAATGCAACATCATTTGGTCCCCATTCAGTCCTATTGGGAATTAATCAATGGGCTACTTGCACCAAGTACTTCCAAATAAAAACCTTTTTGTTTCTATTCCATAAAAAGTGATTTATTGACCACCCCCAAAAGTCTGAATTCCCAATACCAGTTATAGTCATTATTTTGTGTGATTGTCACTGACTGGGACTATGGTGTAGCACACTCCACCCACAAGAAGCCCATGTCCACCACATGTGGTTCCCTGCACGCCACCATTTAAAGTATACATCATCTCTGGCATTGAAGGCAATGTACATTTACATTACATTTAAGTCATTTAGCAGACGCTCTTATCCAGAGCGACTTACAAAATTGGTGCATACACCTTATGACATCAGTGAACAGCCACTTACAATAGTGCATCTAATGTAAACCATGGAGTTTACTGCCCAGATGGAAGGTAAGCGGACAATAATATGAATGCAGGCCTGTATACACATTACTAGCCATCGCAACCACTGTCGTGAATTTAGGGTAGACATTGCGTGGTAGACATTTTTAAAACAACCATATGCGTATACAGTATATGGTGAAGAGATTAAGGAGACAGCTTTTGACCGTTAACCTCTCAGCTTTGTGACAACACAACTCTTACCTCTTAAATCAGGCTTCACATTCACCAATTATGGACCAACTGTCATGGACTCTCTGTCAAGTGCGTTCAAGATGGTGCGCACACACACACAAAGATAGAACATACACGCACGCACACATTTGACCAGGTTGTTACTGCAAAATATCAAATAAAGGTTAAAATAACACCCCCTCCACCCACACACACACACACATCAACCTGCCAACCCCAACACAAACCCATTACACCACACACCCTTATTTCCATTCCCACTGGACTGTAAAGCCAAACATCACTAATCCTCCATGCTGCTTGGTGTTCTCCTGTACCACCGGGTGACTGACGTCAGGGCTTTGGAGGAGTGAGACGGCAGCCCTCTCTCCCTACGTCCCTCCTTTCATCCCTCCCATATGTGACGGTCGTGGATAGGGCCCAGCTGCCAGTGGGTCTGGTGCACAGCAGTAGCAGCATCTTAAAGGATCTCCCGGCCCTAAAGGCTGTAAAGCCACTTAAGCGCTTTGGAGTGAGCAGAAGGCCTTAGATTAAACGTCACAGTCCTCCCGCGACTACATCTAAGTCACTGGGCCACCAACTACAGCTAAACTCTCACCACACAGCCTGGTAGGAACGAGTGTATTACTGTACCTATGTGACCTAGTCTTGTACAGAGAGGTTAGGAAATGGAGACCAGGGACGGCAGCATTTTGAAAGTTTGCAATTATGCCGTCTATTGATCTGTCTGTCTATATCGTCATTTGTATGGCTGTGTACCATGCTTCTCTAATACACAAACACACACATATGTGCGCGCATACACACACACGCCAAGAGAAATAAGGTGTATCCTGGAGTGGATGCAGTCATGTGTGGGGTGTAACCTCCACTGTTCTTTGTTGTTCTTGGATAAAATGTTTCACCAAAGATATTTGTGCGGTTATTGTGTGTATTTGTTTGTACATATGTGTTTTGTTTATGTTCTATGTAGAAACAGAGCATTTATTTGCTTAATAATCCAAGCCAGAGTTATATAAAACAGAAAACACTATGGGTGGGTAATGAAATGTTGTGTTTATGTGAAAATCTGGTTCCTGACTTCCTGGCGCCTGATTATGACATAGTCACAACAGAATGCTGCGTTCCCATGTCACCAGTCAGGAAGAGAGGCTGAGAGGGCACGAGGTCACTTGAGTGTTTGGGTGAATACTCTTTGCATGACGGGCTGCCAGGACCTCAGGCGACAGCAACTCAATGACTCCATGACTAACAGTTCAAAAGATAAAACAAAACAAGGAAACAGCAACTACAGTAGGGTCTAGGCAGTTGATTGAAATTGACATGTTACATCAACAGTCCATTGAAATAATTTATATGAATGCAGTTTGGGGGCAGAGATTAGCAAAAAAACCTAAGACTACGAGTAGAATGAAAAATAATCATAATCAGAAAGGCAATGAGGGAAAGGGATAATATTGTATTTATCATGAGAAGACTAAACCACTTATCAATCATTTCATTCAAAGTGGGGGATATACTCACTTTAGTCAGAGTATTGATGAGGGAAATAGTTTCAAAACAAACCCCCATAGTGGTCGGGTTCCCCATTCATGCTCAATCGTTGATTGATCTCTAGTCCAATGAAAGCTCTTTGATGTGGGGAACACAAAGAGCTCTGATTGGGTTACGCAGTCTTGGATTGATGATGCGTGGAAATCCAACACCAATCCAAGTCAAACCGAGGTACAGTCAAAAGGAACTAGAGGTAGGTAAGGGGATTCCCCCATCCCACATGATGATCATTCAGTCTCTAGACCTACTAGAGACTACGATAATTGCACAATCAATTCAGTAAGCAAGTGACATCTATGCATGACTATCAGATATCATCCTCCCTTTCTTTCATCTGTCATCTTTCCCTTTCTCCCCCTCCCTCCCTCTGGTTTGGGATAGACTACCTGACAGATGGACCTAGGATATCCGGGTGTGGGGATTTAGAGGATGGGGAGAGGGAGGGAGTGAAGACGCTTAGCTAAAACAACATTGCTAGATGACAGGTACAAAATCCTCCTTACGGGCAGAGAATCTGTCTGATTACAGAGATTGACAGATAACAGAGAGGTGGACAGGGGAGGAGAGGGCGGGAGGGTGGTGGGGAGGAGGAGGCGGGAGGGGTGGTGGGAGGAGGCGGGAGGGGTGGTGCGGGGAGGAGAGGCGGGAGGGGTGGTGGGGAGGAGGGGGGAGGGGTGGTGGGGAGGAGGTGGGAGGGGTGGTGGGGGAGAGGGGCGGGAGGGTGGTGGGGAGGAGAGGTGGGAGGGTGGTGGGGGAGGAGAGGCGGGAGGGGTGGTGGGGGAGGAGGTGGGAGAGGTGGTGGGGGAGGGAGAGGGGGAGGGGTGGTGGGGAGAGAGGCGGGAGGGTGGTGGGGGAGGAGAGGTGGGAGGGTGGTGGGGGAGGGAGGCGGGAGGGGGTGGCGGGGGGGAGGCGGGGAGGTGGACAGGGGAGAGAGGCGGGAGGGTGGTGGGGAGGGAGGTGGGAGGGGTGGTGGGGGGGAGGCGGGAGGGGTGGTGGGGAGGAGGCGGGGGAGATGGACAGGGGAGGGGAGAGGTGGGAGGGGTGGTGGGGGAGGAGAGGTGGGAGGGGGTGGGGAAGGATGGGCGGCAGGGAAAGAGAGTAGGCGGAAGGTAGAGGAGATGGGAGGGGGCAGTTTTAGGTTTGGCAGAGAGCACCTGGTGAGGATTATAAAGGGGTGTTGGGGGATGGAGAGCCGAGGATAAGGGAGGGGTAAACCCAGAGCTCTTGTGTTCTCTAGTGCTTTGTTGGCACTTCTGTGGATTAGACTTGAGACACAGTGTGTGTGTATGGAGGAACTGGGGCTTCCCACACACGCACACGCACACGCACGCACGCACACGCACGCACACGCACACACACAACCTTAAGCCTGCCCTTTCCCACCCAAAAGCACAGTTACCTAAGCTTGCCATTTTACAGACGACTATTACAAAGTGTTTCTCTTTGGTCAAAAAACAACACTATTTTGACACTTTAGACAGAAAATAAATGTCCCTTTAAAAGCATTACTCAGTCAACTACTCAGGTGGTGTTCTATTGGCCAGTAGGGTAAAGTGGTATAAAGCTACAGGAGATGAGTGGCAACCAAAGCTATTAGAGAGGCCAGGGATGGATGTGCTTCTCTGTGCTTCATCAAACAGTCAAGTCTGGAGTGAGACTAACACACACACCACACACACAATAATAACAGAAAAGCGAGAGAAGGCCTGACCTGAACAGACTGAGGATGAGAATGAGAGAGCAGTAAACAAACAGTTGGAGTGAAAGGCAGAGGTGTGTATGCCAATCTCATCAGAGATAAAAGGAAAGGAGCAGTGGTGACTGGTGACAGGAGAGGACCGCAGAGTGGTGAATTATGGGAGCTGACCTGGAGAGGAAAAATGGCGGGGGTGGTGATGGTTGTGATGAAATAAACTAGTGAATAAAATGAGTGTCTCAGACATAGTAGACACTCCAATTAAGAGATATCAAAAGTGTGATGATTTCTAATGATGAGTTACTCTTAGTGTTTATCTATCGTTTGTGCTTATAACAATTTGCTGTGGCCTACAGTATGCATGATTCCTATCTGTGGTATTCCATCTGTCTCATGCTGACCCTGCCTGGCCCTGGCCAGACCCAGAGCAGTAGGGGCCAGTAGGGAACAGGAGGACAGAGCAGTAAGGGCCAGTAGGGAACAGAGCAGTAGGGAGCCAGTAGAGGACAGGAGGACAGAGCAGTAAGGGCCAGTAGGGGACAGAGCATTAGGGGACAGAGCATTAGGGGCCAGTAGGGGACAGGAAGACAGAACAGTAGGGGACAGTAAGACAGAACAGTAAGGGACAGTAGGGGACAGAACAGTAGTGACAGTAGGGGACAGAGCATTAGGGGCCAGTAGGGGACAGAAACAGTAAGGGACAGTAGGGGACAGAACAGTAAGTGACAGTAGGGACAGAGCATTAGGGGGCAGAGCATTAGGGGGCAGTAGGGACAGAGCATTAGGGCCAGTAGGGGACAGAGTATTAGGGCCAGTAGGGACAGCAGGAAGACAGTAGGAACAGTAAGGGCCAGTAGGCTACAAGTGACTTTAACCAATAGAAACACCCCAAGCTAAAAAGACCATACAATATGCTAAAGATGGACAAAACATTAATTACATGGCCTAGAAATGTGATTTGGGACACGCGGGAGAGTTGTCGGGGCTGAGTGAGATGGTTTGGGTTAGGAGGGATGAGGGTTGAGGGAGGGAGAACGGGATATGCCAGCCACCACCCAGCTGGCACTTCCTGAAGTCTGAGTCCCCAGCTGTCACCCACATGCTCCAAGGGTTCAGCAGGCGCCAACACACACACAGACGCACATAAACAAACACATACACACATCACTGTCAGTGTCAAAAATAAGGCTTGTTCAAGCTCTACGCAGCCAGTCAGTTTGGCAGTTGGTTGTTTATCCCTTTCTCTTTCTTTCACTCCACAGAGGGTAAAAAACAGAGAGAGAGAGAGAGAGAGAGAGAGAGAAAGAAAGAGAAAGAGAGAGAGAGAGAGAGAGAGAGAGAGAGAAAGAAAGAGAAAAGAAAGGGGAACAGGACAGAGTGAGCCGCAGGGGGGTGGATAAAATTACTGAGGAAGCCAAGCCAGAAAAAAAAGTACACGCTTTTAGTTTTGTTGTCCTAGGCTACCTGGCTAAAATGCTTGCTCGCTAGCCTAACTTCCTTCATGGGCAACGATGAACCAGCTAGTTAACATTAGCCTACTACATCTAGCTACATTTTGAACTTCCATCCTCTCAGGCCAGGGGCACAAAGTATGAATGTGGTTGGAACAGAATCACTGTTATAATAATTGGCCAGTACGGAGAATTAAGTAAAATCACAAGTCCAAATCCCCATCTCCAGCCATGGCTAATTTAGAAAGTGACATTTTTTGTTAACTAGCTAGCCACCGGAGTACAACAACAAGATGCAAAATTCAAGTTCTGTCAATGACGTTTGTATTTTGATGTGATTGATGTGAAGCCGAATCCAAACTGGCTTCTCTTGACACTTCCTGGTGCACCAGAACCATTCACAGTTGAGATAAAAAGTTTAGTTCAATGCTGATTGGTTATAATTGATATATATATATTTTTTATCAAGCAAGGCCAAAATGCTTGCTGGCTTCCCTTGTACACGTGTGGCTTAGGGGTCGTTATGGGGTAACAATCGTAGAAGTGCTTATATTATTACGTATAATTTTAATAAATTAAGATATGCAAGATTTATATACAACACCAGTCAAAAAGTTTGACACACCTACTCATTCAAGGGATTTTCTTTTATTAAAAAAAATAATAATAATATTAAAAACTATTTTCTACATTGTAGAAATAAGACATCAACACGATGAAATAACACACATGGAATCATGTAGTAACCAAAAAAGTGTGCAACAAATCAAAATATATTTTAGATTTGAGATTCTTCAAAGTAGCCACCCTTGCTTTGATGACAGATTTGCACACTCTTGGCATTCTATTAACCAGCTTCACCTGGAAGCTTTACCTGGAATGCTTTTCCAACAGTCTTGAAGGAGTTCCCACATATGCTGAGTACTTGTTGGCGTTTCCTTCATCTGCAGTCCAACTCACCCCAAACCATCTCAATAGGTTGATTGTGGGTGATTGTGGAGGCCAGGTCATCTGATAAAGCACTCCATCACTCTACTTCTGGTCAAATAGCCCTTACACAGACTGGAGGTGTGTGGGGTCCTGTTGAAAAACAAATGATAGTCCCACTAAGCGCAGAGCAGATGGGATGCAAAATGATGTGGTAGCCATGCTGGTTAAGTGTGCTTTGAATTCTAAATAAATCACTGAGAGTGTCACCAGCAAAGCACCCCCACACCATCACAACCCCTCCTCCATGCTTCATGGGGAACTACACATGCAGAGATCATTAGTTCACCTACTCGCATCTCACAAAGACATGGCGGTTGGAACCAGAAATCTCAAATTTGGACTCATCAGACCAAAATGAATGATTTACACTGGTCTAATGCCCATTGCTCGTGTTTCTGGCCCAAGCAAGTCTCTTCTTCTTATTGGTGTCCTTTAGTAGTGGTTTCTTTGCAGTAATTTGACCATGAAGGCCTCGCTCATGCAGTCTCCTCTGAACAGTTGATGTTGAGATGTGTCTGCTACTTGAACTCTGTGAAGCATTTATTTGGGCTACAATGTCTGAGGCTGGTAACTCTAATGTCAATTAGCCGCATCAGAAGTTTGTAAAGTTTTCTGAATTTTCAAGCTGTTTAAAGGCACAGTCAACTTAGTGAATGTAAACTTCTGACCAACTGGAATTGTGATGCAGTGAATTATAAGTGAAATAATCTGTCTGTAAACAATTGTTGGGAAAAATTACTTGTGTCATGCAGCCAAGTAGATGTCCTGAACCGACTTGCCAAAACTATAGTTTGTTAACAAGAAATGTGAGTGGTTGAAAAATGAATTTTAATGACTCCAACCTAAGTGTATGTATATACTTCCGACTTCAAATGTGTGTGTGTCTGTGTGTGTGTATATATAGAGACACTGCTAGCTAGCCAACAGCTAACAGCCAACAGCTAGCCAACGTCCACCGAATAGAACTTCCCACTCAACAACCTCGTCGATTCCGCCCGCTCCACAGGCAGTATCACATTTTCATTTCATTTCATTACAGCACAACGGTTTGATTTGCTTGATCGTAGCTAGCTACATAGCTAGCTACATAGCCGTCCTTGTATCAAAGATAATTGTGTAGTCTAGAGCGATTTTCTACGTTAGCTAGCCAGCTATTGTCGTTCTTTTAACGCAACGTAACGTAATCAACACTGCTAGCTAGCCAGCTAGCCCCCGAATAGCTGCACTGTAGAAACTATTACACCCAACGGAACGACTCTGATTAGTGTAGTGTCAACAACGCAGCCACTGCCAGCTAGCCTACTTCAGCAGTACTTATCATTTTAATCATTTTAGTCAATAAGATTCTTAAGTACGTGAAGCTTAACTTTCTGAACATCTCGACGTGTAGTCCACTTGTCATTCCAATCTCCTTGCATTAGCGCAGCTCTTCTGTAGCCTGTCAACTATGTGTCTGTCTATCCCTGTTCTCTCCTCTCTGCACAGACCATACAAACGCTCCACACCGTGGGCCGCGGCCACCTAATCTGGTGGTCCCAGCGCGTACGACCCACGTGGGTTCCAGGTCTCCGGTAGCCTCTGGAACTGCCGATCTGCGGCCAACAAGGCAGTTCATCTCAGCCTATGCCTCCCTCCAGTCCCTCAAACTGCTTGGCACTGACGGAAACATGGATCACCACAGATAACTGTTACTCCTACTGCTCTCTCCTCGTCCGCCCCGTGTTCTCGCACCTCTTATAGCTTCTGGGTCACGGGTGGTGGCACCGATCCTCATCTCTCCCAAGTGGTCTTTCTCTCTTTCTCCCCTTACCCATCTGTCATTCGCCTCCTTTGAATTCCATGCTGTCACAGTTACCAGCCCTTTCAAGCTTAACATCCTTATCATTTATCGCCCTCCAGGTTCCTTTGGAGAGTTCATCAATGAGCTTGATGCATTGATAAGCTCCTTTCCTGAGGACGGCTCACCTCTCACAGTTCTGGGCGACTTTAACCTCCCCACGTCTACCTTTGACTCATTCCTCTGCCTCCTTCTTTCCACTCCCTCCTCTTTTGACCTCACCCTCTCACCTTCCCCTACTCACAAGGCAGGCAATACGCCTAACCTCATCTTTACTAGATGCTGTTCTTCCACTAACCCCATTGCAACTCCCCTCCAAGTCTCCGACCACTACCTTTGTATCCTTTTCCCCTCTCGCTCTCATCCAACACTTCCCACACTGCCTTTACCGGATGGTATCGCGCCGTCCCAACTTTCGCTCTCTCTCCCCCGCTTACTCTCTGCTCTTCCATCCTATAATCTCTTCCCTCTGCTCAAACCTTCTCCAACCTATCTCCTGATTCTGCCTCCTCAACCCTCCTCTCCTCCCTTTTCTGCATCCTTTGGACTCTATGTCCCCTATCCTCCAGGCCGGCTCGGGTCCTCCCTCCCCGCCCGTGGCTCGACGACTCATTGCGAGCTCACAGAACAGGGCTCCGGGCAGCCGAGCGGAAATGGAGGAAAATCCGCCTCCCTGCGGACCTGGCATCCTTTCACTCCCTCCCTACATTTTCCTCCTCTGTCTCTGCTGCTAAAGCCACTTTCTACCACTCTAAATTCCAAGCATCTGCCTCTAACCCTAGGAAGCTCTTTGCCACCTTCTCCTCCCTCCTGAATCCTCCCCTCCCCCCTCCTCCCTCTCTGCAGATGACTTCGTCAACCATTTTGAAAAGAAGGTCGACGACATCCGATCCTCGTTTGCTAAGTCAAATGACACCGCTGGTTCTGCTCACACTGCCCTACCCTATGCTCTGACCTCTTTCTCCCCTCTCTCTGCAGATGAAATCTCGCGTCTTGTGACGGCCGGCCGCCCAACAACCTGCCCGCTTGACCCTATCCCCTCCTCTCTTCTCCAGACCATTTCCGGAGACCTTCTCCCTTACCTCACCTCGCTCATCAACTCATCCCTGACCGCTGGCTACGTCCCTTCCGTCTTCAAGAGAGCGAGTTGCACCCCTTCTGAAAAAACCTACACTCGATCCCTCCGATGTCAACAACTACAGACCAGTATCCCTTCTTTCTTTTCTCTCCAAAACTCTTGAACGTGCCGTCCTTAGCCAGATCTCCCGCTATCTCTCTCAGAATGACATTCTTGATCAAAATCAGTCAGGTTTCAAGACTAGTCATTCAACTGAGACTGCTCTTCTCTGCATCACGGAGGCGCTCCCGCACTGCTAAAGCTAACTCTCTCTCCTCTGCTCTCATCCTTCTAGACCTATCGGCTGCCTTCGATACTGTGAACCATCAGATCCTCCTCTCCACCCTCTCCGAGTTGGGCATCTCCGGCGCGGCCCACGCTTGGATTGCGTCCTACCTGACAGGTCGCTCCTACCAGGTGGCGTGGCGAGAATCTGTCTCCTCACCACGCGCTCTCACCACTGGTGTCCCCCAGGAGCTCTGTTCTAGGCCCTCTCCTATTCTCGCTATACACCAAGTCACTTGGCTCTGTCATAACCTCACATGGTCTCTCCTATCATTGCTATGCAGGCGACACACAATTAATCTTCTCCTTTCCCCCTTCTGATGACCAGGTGGCGAATCGCATCTCTGCATCAAATCAGTCAGGGTTTCAAGACCTGGGCCATTCAACTGAGACTGCTTCTCTGTATCACTTGAGGCGCTCCCACTGCTAAAGCTAACTCTCTCTCCCTCTGCTCTCATCCTTCTAGACCTATCGGCTGCCTTTCGATACTGTGAACCATCAGATCCTCCTCTTCCACCTTCCGAGTTGGGCATCTCTCGGCGAGGCCCACGCTTGATTGCGTGATCATCCTGTCCTACCTGACAGGTCGCTCCTACCAGGTGGCGTGGCGAGAATCTGTCTCCTCACCACGCGCTCTCACCACTGGTGTCCCCCAGGGCTCTGTTCTAGGCCCTCTCCTATTCTCGCTATACACCAAGTCACTTGGCTCTGTCATAACCTCACATGGTCTCTCCTATCATTGCTATGCAGACGACACACAATTAATCTTTCCTTCTTCTGATGACCAGGTGGCGAATCGCATCTCTGCATGTCTGGCAGACATATCAGTGTGGATGACGGATCACCACCTCAAGCTGAACCTCGGCAAGACGGAGCTGCTCTTCCTCCCGGGAAGGACTGCCCGTTCCATGATCTCGCCATCACGGTTGACAACTCCATTGTGTCCTCCTCCCAGAGCGCTAAGAACCTTGGCGTGATCCTGACAACACCCTGTCGTTCTCAACTAACATCAAGGCGGTGGCCCGTTCCTGTAGGTTCATGTTTCTGCCAACATCCGCAGAGTACGACCCTGCCTCACACAGGAAGCGGCGCAGGTCCTAATCCAGGCACTTGTCATCTCCCGTCTGGATTACTGCAACCGCTGTTGGCTGGGCTCCTGCCTGTGCCATTAAACCCTACAACTCATCCAGAACGCCGCAGCCCGTCTGGTGTTCAACCTTCAAGTTCTCTCACGCCACCCCGCTCCTCCGCTCTTCCACTGGCTTCCAGTTGAAGCTCGCATCCGCTACAAGACCATGGTGCTTGCCTACGGAGCTGTGAGGGGAACGGCACCTCAGTACCTCCAGGCTCTGATCAGGCCCTACACCCAAACAAGGGCACTGCGTTCATCCACCTCTGGCCTGCTCGCCTCCCTACCACTGAGGAAGTACAGTTCCCGCCAGCCCAGTCAAAACTGTTCGCTCTGGCCCCCAATGGTGGGAACAAACTCCTCACGACGCCAGGACAGCGGAGTCAATCACCACCTTCCGGAGACACCTGAAACCCCACCTCTTTAAGGAATACCTAGGATAGGGATAAAGTAATCCTTCTCACCCTCCCCTTAAAAGATTTAGATGCACTATTGTAAAGTGGCTGTTCCACTGGATGTCATAAGGTGAATGCACCAATTTGTGTTCTTCTGGATAAGAGC